>NW_026780062.1:0-56557 GCF_030144855.1 Hypanus sabinus
TTCTACAGTGGAATAATTTCTCTGGTGCACATTGAACTTCCTCGAGAAATAAGCCGCTGGGTGTTCAATTTCGTCCTCAGCTTATTATTTTCAGTAAGACTGCCCCTTCAGCTCGACACCAACCTTTTCAGTCAGTGGAACACCCCAATGCCCTTTCAGACTCTTGACTTTCTTCTGCTTGAAATTAATCTCTCGACAAAGACTAACCTTTCTCCTCCTCCGCACTCTCCGAATCCTGCTGTAAAAGGAAATGTAGAAAAGTCTCCGAAAAACTTCCATAAATTAAACTCCTGTCTTTGACAACGGCGTCTGTATCTGTTCTTGGGTTGCCAGCTACAAGCCTGCTCGTTCGCTGGTCTCCCGACTTAATTTCACCCGGGATTGGCGCCAATTTAATGTTTACCAAGCTCAACCCTATTACTAAGCTTAAGAAGACCATGTTTACATTCTGAATTCTTATTCACTTTGCCTTTCACCCTGACAGGAACATGCAAACTCTGCACTCTCAAAATTTCCCCTTTGACGGCCTCCCACTTACCTACGACATCCTTGTCGAAGAACAAGCTGTCCCAATCCACGCCTTTTAGATCCTTCCTCATTTTTTTTTTTCAAATTTGGCCTTTTGTCAGTTCAAAACCTCAACGCAAGGACAAATTCTATCTTTATCCATGATCGAGTTGAAAGTAATGGCGTTAGAATCATAGGAACCAAAGTGTTCCCCTACACACACTTCCGTCCCCTGTCCTAACTCGTTTCGTAATAGGAGATCTAATTTTGCATTCTTTATAGTCTGTGCCGCTATAGTCCTGAGTCTCCCGCTCCTAATCTTAAGGAGAGAGAGAGAAAGAGAGAGAGCGAGAGAGAGAGAGAGAGAGGGAGAGAGAGAGATAGAGAGAGAGAGAGAGAGAGAGAGAGAGAGAGAGAGAGAGAGAGAGAGAGAGAGAGAGAGAGAGAGAGAATGCGGCGAGAGATGAGCAGCTGCAGCAGGCAAACCTTCAGTTGCCTTTTTGTTCCGTTCTACCATTGTGGTCACCGATTATGACCCTTCCGTTGCAGGCCAGACAATTTTTCAGTGGTGTTTCGTCACCCAGCCGAGGGTGGACACACACACAAGCCCACATTGGCCTAACTTCACACACTGTGGGCCTCTGAAAGATTCCCCCGAATCGACCCTCCAAGCCCCCAACTTCCTGTGGGTGCACAAAACTCGTTCAGTGTCCTGAGGCGTGTCTGCCTGTGTCTCAGCAGATTCGTCTTTTATCTCTGCTGCCGGAGTTCCAGCCATCCATCAACTGATCATGTCCATGTCCAACAAACTGGGCCATTCCTTGCTGTCACCAGCAGGCACCAGACACCACTCCGCAGTGTCAGCAGGGATTCACACAAGCAAGCAAAGTTCTGAGGAATTAAAGTCAACAATCAGCGAACTACAGCCATAACTATAAATCTTTGTTTCTCTCTCTCATTATCAGCATGTGCAGCATGGTGCCTCTCTCCCTCTTTATCTCTCTCTCTCTTGTTAGTAGCATAGCTCAGAGAGGGGTCAACTTTGGACCCCATCTCCTCATGTTTTGTTCATCACACACAACAATGACAAAGGTTTACCATACCTCCAATATCATCCGAGCAAAACGTGAACAATTTCCAACTTAATATCTGGATAAACAATCAGCTGTATTGTTAGTAACTTTCGCAAGCTTTATTTTTAAAAAAGTCGTCAGATTCCCGCAAAACCTGTCTCTGTTACTCAACGTGGCGTTTGGTCAACCATTGTCCCTTTTCCACTTCGGAAGAGAACTCTTAACCATCACGTGATCAGCTCGAACAGGGATTTCACGGACGCCCTGAACTTTACCCTGCGCTGGTGCTAACTCGTCACTCATATTTTCCAAAGTAAGCACATTCATTAAATCCCCAGACATGCCCTTCGTTTCAAACAAGTCATGAATTTTAGCTTGAAAATCTTCAGTTGGAAATGTTTCCCAAGTAATACCTGCACATAGTCTCTCCAAATCACAAACTTGAACATCACCAAGTTGTTTATCTTTAAATACCAAAATATAGCTTTAGAAATCAGCATGTACAGTCTCAGCATCTGACAGGTCGGTGTGAAGGGAATTCACTCTCTGTCTGATCCCGAGACTGTGTGACGGGACGGTATGGAGGGAGCATCACATCGAGTCTGACACCGGGAGTGCGTGCTGGGACGGTGTGGAAGGAGATTCACTTCGGGACTGACACAGCAAGTGTGTAATGGAACAGACTGGAGGGAGCTTCACTCTGTATCTTACCGCAGATCCCTGTGAGGGGCGGTGCGGACGGAGATTCACTTCGGGTCTGACCAAGCAAGTTTGTGATGGAAAAGTCTGGAGGGAGCTTCTCTCTGTGTCTTATCGCGGGACTGTGTAATTTGATGGAGTAGAGGGAGCTTCACTCCGTGTCTGATCCCAGGACTGTGTCAGGGGACGTTGCAGAGTGAGCTTCACACAGGTTCTGATATCGGGCTTGTGAGATTGGACGGTGGTGGGTTGGCTGTTGGAAATGTTTCTCAGAGATAGAATCTGTCAGAGGAAGGCTTTTTACTCAGTGAGTTATTGATGCGTGGAATGCACTGCTTGAGTCAGTTACACTAGTGAAATTTAAGAGACTACTAGACACGTATATGGAGGAATTTACGGTGGGTGGTTATATGCAAGTCAGGGTATAAGGGTCGGCACAACATTGTGGGCCGAAGGGCCAGGACTGCGCTGTACTTTTTTCTGTTCAATGTTGTCCCGGGGTCAGACACAGAATGAATCTCCCTCCACAAAGACCCATCACACACTCCCGTGGTCAGACACAGAGTGAATCTCCCGCCACACCATCCCATCACTCACTCCCGGGGTCAGATACTCTCCGCCCCATCCCGATACATACTCCCGTGGACAGTTATGAAATAAAATACTCTCTGCACCATCCCGATGCCCAATCCCCGGTCAGATATGGAATTAAATACTCTCTGACCCATCCCGATGCACACTCCCGTGGTCAGATAGGAAGGGAAATAGTCTCTGCACCAACCCGATGCACACTCAATTGGTCAGATAGGGAATGAGACACACGGTGCACCATCCCGATGCACACTCCCGTGGACAGAAAGGAAATGAAATAATCTCTGCACCATCCCGATGCATACTCCCGGGGTCAGATAAGCAATGACGAAATCACTGCACCATCCCAATGCACACTCCCGAGGTCAGTTAGGAAATGAAATACTCTCTGCTCAATCCCGATGCATACCGCCGTGGTAAGATAGGAAAAGGAATACTCTCTGCACCATCCCGATGCCCAATCCCCTGGTCAGATAAGGAATTAAATACTCGCTGTCCCATCCCGATGCACACTCCCGTGGTCAGATAGGAAATGAAATACTCTCTGCACCATCCCAATGCAGGCTACTGAGGTCAGGTAGGAAATGAGACACTCGCTGCTACATCGCGAGGAAAACTCCTGTGGTCCGACCGTATACAAAATATCCTCTGCCCCTTCCCGAAGCACCCTTCCGTGGTCAGATAAGAAATGAGAAACGCTCTGCACCAACCCAATGCACACTCCCGTGGTCAGATAAGAAATGAGAAACTGTCTGCACCATCCCGATGCATACTCCCGTGGTCAGATACGCAATGACAAAAACTCTGCACCATCCGAATGCACACTCCCGAGATGAATTAGGAAATGATATACTCTCCGGCACATCCCGATGCATACACCCGTGGTCAGTTAGGAAACGAAAAACTCTCTGCACAATCCCGATGCATACCGCCGTGGTAAGATAGGAAAAGAAATACTCTCTGCACCAACTCGATGTATACTCCCGTGGTCAGATAGGAAATTAAATACTCGCTGACCAATCCCGATGCAGACTTCCGTGGTCAGATAGGAAATGAAATTCTCTGCACCATCCCGATGCACACTCCCGAGGTCAGTTAGGAAATGAAATACTCTCCGCCCCATCCCGATGCATACCGTAGTGGTCAGTTAGTAAATGAAACACTCACTGCACAATCCCGATGCATACCGCCGTGGTAAGATAGGAAAAGAAATACTCTCTGCACCATCCCGATGCCCAATGCCCTGGTAAGATAGGGAATTAAATACTCTGTGCCCCTTCCCGATGCACACTCACGTGGTCAGATAGGAAATAATATACACTCTACACAATCCCGATGCATGCACCCGTCGTCAGATGCGAAAGGAAATACTCTATCCACCATCCCAAAACACACTCTCGTGGTCAGATAGGAAATGAGACACTCTCTGCACCATCCCGATACATACTTCCGTGGTCAGATAGGAAATGATATACTCTCTGCACCATCTCAATACATAATCCCAAGATCAGATAGGAAATAAAATACTTTCTGCACCATCCCCATGCTGACTCCCGTGGAAAGATAGGAACTGAAACACTCTCTGCGGCTTCTCGATGTATACTCCCGTGGTCATATAGGAAATGAGACACACGTTGCAACATTCCGATGCACACACCCGTGCTCAGATAGAAATGAGAACTCTGCATCATCCCGATGCATACTCCCGTGATCAGATAGGAAATGAAATACACACTGCCCCATCCCGATGCGCACTCACGTGTTCAGATAGTAAGTAAAATACACCCTGCATCATCCCGAAACACTCTCCCGTGGTCAGACAGCAAACAATATAAACTCTGCACCATCCCGATGCATACTCCCGGGGTCAGATAAGCAATGACGAAATCTCAGCACCATCCCAATGCACACTCCCGAGGTCAGTTAGGAAATGAAATACTCTCCGCCCCATCCCGATACATACTCCAGTGGACAGTTAGGAAATAAAATACTCTCTGTACCATCCCGATGCCCAATCCCCTGGTCAGATATGGAATTAAATACTCTCTGACCCATCCCGATGCACACTCCCGTGGTCAGATAGGAAATGAGATACAATCTGTACCATCCCGATGCATACTCCCATGTTCAGATATGAAATGAAATACTCTCTGCCCCATTTCGATTAATACACCCGTCGTCACTTAGGAAATAAAATACTCTCTGCATCATCCCGATGCCCAATGCCCTGGTAAGATAGGGAATTAAATACTCTCTGCCCCACCCCGATGCACATTCCCGTGGGCAGATAGGAAAGGAAAGAGTCTCTGCACCAACCCGATGCACACTCAATTGGTCAGATAGGAAATGAGACACTCGGTGCACCATCCCGATTTATACTCCCGTGTCAGATAGGAAATTAAATACTCTCTGCACTATCCCGATTCGGAATCCCGTGGGCAGATAGGAAATTAAAAATTCTCTGCACCATCCCGATGCATTCTCCCATGGTGAGATAGGAATTGAAATACTCTCTGCACCATCTCGATTAATACTCCCGTCGTCACTTAGGAAATAAAATACTCTCTGCACCATCCCGATGCCCAATGCCCTGGTCAGATAGGAAATGAGAAACTCTCTGCACCATCCCGATGTATAATGCCGTGGTCAGATAGGAAAGGAAAGAGTCCCTGCACCAACCCGATGCACACTCAATTGGTCAGATAGGAAATGGGACACTCGGTGCACCATCCCGATGCACAATCACGTGGTCAGATAGCAAAAGAAATACTCTCTGTCCCATCCCGATGCACAATCACGTGGTCAGATAGGAAATAATATACACTCTGCACCATCCCGATGCATGCACCCGTCGTCAGATGCGAAAGGAAATACTCTATCCACCATCCCAAAACATACTCTCGTGGTCAGATAGGAAATGAGACACTCTCTGCACCATCCCGATACATAATCCCAAGATCAGATAGGAAATAAAATACTCTCTGCACCATCCCCATGCTGACTCACGTGGTAAGATAGGAACTGAAACACTCTCTGCGGCTTCTCGATGTATACACCCGTGGTCATATAGGAAATGAGACACACGTTGCAACATTCCGATGCACACACCCGTGCTCAGATAGAAATGAGAACTCTGCATCATCCCGATGCATACTCCCGTGATCAGATAGGAAATGAAACACTCTCTGCACCATCCCGATGCATACTCCCGTGATCAGATAGAAATGAAATACACACTGCCCCATCCCGATGCTCACTCACGTGGTCAGATAGGAAATGAGAGACTCTCTGCCCCATCCTGAGGCAAACTCCCGTGGTCAGTCGGCAAACAAAATACACTCTGCCCCATCCCGATGCATACTCCCGTGTTCACATAGGAAATGAAATACACATTGCACCATCCCGATGCACATTCCCCTGGTCAGATAGGAAATGAAACAATATCGGCACCATCCCGAAGCACACTCCCGTGGTCAGATAGGAAATGATATACACTCTGCACCATCTCAATGCATAATCCCGAGATCAGATAGGAGATAAAATACTCTCTGCACCATCCCGAAGCAGAATCCCGTGGTTAGATAGGAAATGAAAAACTCTCTGCACCATCTCAATGCATAATCCCGAGGTCAGATAGGAAATGAGACACTCAGTGCAAAATCCCGATGCACACTCACGTGGTCAGATAGGAAATGAGAAACTCTCTGCACCATCCCGATGCATACTTCCGTGGTCAGATAGGAAATGAAACACTCTCTGCACCATCCCGATGCATACTCCCGTGGTCAGATAGGAAATGAAATACCCTCTGCACAATCTAGATTCATACTCTCGTGGTCAGATAGGAAATTATATACTCTCTTCACCATCCCGATTGTTTACTCCCGTGGTCTGATACGAAATAAAACAATCTCTGCCCCATCCCGATGCATACACCCGTGGTCAGATTAGAAATGACACTCTCTCTGCACCATCCCATCACATAATTGCGTGGTCGGATAGGAAATGAAATACTCACTGCGCCATCCAGAAGCACACTCACATGTTCAGATAGTAAATAAAATACTCCCTGCATCATCCCGAAACACTCTCCCGTGGTCAGACAGCAAACAATATAAACTCTGCCCCATCCCGAAGCATACTCCCGTGGTCAGATAGGAAACTAAACACTCTCTGCCCCATCCCGATACATAGTCCGTTGGTCAGATAGGAAATGAGATACTCTCTGTACCATCCCGATGCACACTCCCCTGGTCAGATAGGAAATCAGACACTATCTGCACTATCCGGATGCATACTGCCGTGGTCAGACTGGAAATGAAATACTCTCTGCACCATCCCGAAGCACACTCCCGTGGTCAGATAGGAAATGATAGACTCTCTGCTCCATCACAATGAATACTCCCGTGGTCAGATAGGAAATGTGAGACTCTCTGCACCATCCTGAGGCAAACTCCCGTGGTCAGTCAGCAAACAAAATACACTCTGCCCCATCCCGATGATACTCCCGTGTTCACATTGGAAATGAAATACACATTGCACCATCCCGATGCACATTCCACTGGTCAGATAGGAAATCAGACAGGAAATCAGATAGGAAATCAGGAAATGTATAACGACAAGATGATGAGAGGCATTGATCGTGTGGATAGTCAGAGGCTTTTTCCCCAAGGCTGAAATGGTTGCCACTAGAGGACACAGGTTTAAAGTGCTGGGGAGTAGGTACAGAGGAGATGTCAGGGGTAAGTCTTTTACTCAGAGAGTGGTGAGTGTGTGGAATGGGCTGTCGGCAACGGTGGTGGAGGCGGATTCGATAGGGTCTTTTAAGGGCCTTTTGGATAGGTACATGGAGCTTAGAAAAATAGAGGGCTATTGGTAACCCTAGTAATATTTTTGAAGGCAGGGACGTGTTCGGCACAACATAGTGGGCCGAAGGGCCTGCATTGTAATGTAGGTCTTCCATGTTTCTATCTTTATTTTATCTTGCTAATGAACCCGCCTTGCTGATTGGTTGTTGTTCAAACAAACGCGGGGCACTGGTTTATAATGGACACATTTCCCGCTCTCGAACTCTGATTGGAGGCTGTCCCAAGGGGGAAATATATATGAGTCTCTGACACCGTCAGTCAGACCCTGAGCGAGACTCCTCCATACCATACCATGATACAAACCCGGAGTCAGACGCTGATTGAAGCTCCCTCACCAACATTACATCACACAGGTTCCGGGTCAGACAAGGAGTAAAGTTCACTCCGCGCTGTCCAAAATTTTCGGAAAAGGAGTGAAGCTCCAACTCACAGTCATATAGCGTATTTCCGGAGTCAGAGAGAGACTGAATCTCCCTCCACGCCGTGCTAAAACACACTCCCGGGATCAGACACAGTGTGAAGATCCCTCCACACCGTCCCATCACACACTTTTTGGAGCAGACACAGAGTGCAGCTCCCTCCACGCCGCCCCATGGCAGATCCTTCGACACTGTCCCATCACATTCTTTCTGGTACAGACACACAGTGAATTCCCTGTTCCCATCCCTTCACTCACGCATGATTCAGATATTGTTTAGTTCAACTACAACTCTCCAACTCAAAACCCGCACAATCACTTCATACACTACCCAGGTCAATCGGAGAGCTAAACCCCTCCGTCCTCCACTCTCCCCTCTCAGCAATTACCAGCACTCCGCCATCCCAGTCGTTTGGAATTCTGTCCCGGATACTGTGTGTGCGCGTGACAGGATGTGGATTATTCAGCGCGCGCGTGCTCCCAGTTTTAATCAGCGACTCCAAATCCCGGGCTGGTGTCTGTCCCTCTGCAACGGGATGATAGACTCCCTCATCCGGAAACCACAGTCGGCAGCAACGTTATCGAGCCACAGGTTTTGTTGAGAAAACAAGGGGCTGGTGAAGGACTCAGGCAAAATCGGAGAATGAGAACAGATGGGGCAGATAGAATACATTGCCGGGAATCGTTTGGTCCTGCAATTTGAAAATAAGATAAATAAAAGCATCGACTATTTACTAGATGGAGATGATTTCTTTTTTAACGCAGGCAAACAGTTATATTTTCTATTCCTTAACAGAATAGTCCGGGACAATTTCAACGCGGCCCAATAATCCCCTCATAACAGGTGTCTACACAAAATTCAGAACCACAGATCTGCTTAGAATGTATAAATTGCCTGTCTGACATTAATAAATGGAATGATATACCCTTAATTAATGTTTCAGAGATCAAAAATCCATTTCAATAGATATGGATCTAATCTGACCCGGAGCAGCTTCAATGTACAAATATTTGTTGCACCTGTACAAAAGTTTGAAATTTTTAGGTATTTCCATGTTTGAGCATTTTGGGTCATTTTAGGAAAAGTCATCAAATTTCGGCTGAGAATGGCATTTGGGTGTTTTTACTGCTGTCACATGTCAGAACGGGTCAAACATGACCGGCAGAGTATGTAAGGGTTAAAAACAATTTGCGGTGCAGAGGGACTTGGGAGACTTCGTGCAGCTTTCCCAGAAGTTTAACCTGCAGCTTGAGCCGGTGGTGAGGAATGCAAATGCGATGACATCATTCATTTCGAGAGGACTGGGACGTAAACGCAAGGACGTCAGTCTCAGGCTCAATACGTCACTGGTGAGGAGACATTTGGAGTTCTGTGAGCAGGTTTCCATCGCTTATCTCACAGGGGATGTGAGACATTGGAGAGGGTTCACGGGAATGATAACGGGATTGGACGTGGTATTGTAGGAGGAGTATTTGACAGCTCCGCGAGACAGAACACCCACACACAGAGATTCAGCAAAAGCTTCTTCCCATTCGCCATCTCATCTTTCAACATATCAGCAAAAACTCGACATATTTGCGGTGTTTATTAATATTTGCAGTTTACATTTATTGTGCATCTTTGCGCCGTACTGATCCTTCAAAAGAACAAATTCCAGGCGTTATAAGTTTCAGATAATAAATGAAATAGCGATTCCTGAGGAAAACATCCGATAAGAGTGGACAGGACACTTGGCCCGCTGGTCTTCACCAGTCACACTGAGTACAGGAGTCGGGAGGTCACGTTGCCGTGGTACAAGAGGGGCACAGACAGAGGGAATGCGGACAGACTTTCACCCAGGGTTGGGTTATCGAGCACCAGACGGGACAGGATTGAGGTGAGAGTGAATTGAAAGCAGAAAGAGAGAGGGAGAGAGAGATCAGGGAGACGGAGGGTTCAGAGAGAACGGGGAGGGTAGAGAGAGAGTGTCTGGGGGAGCGAAGGAGAGAGGGATGTAAGAGGTGTGCAGAGGGAGAAGAGAAAGAGTGGGCGGAGAAAGTTTGAGGAAATAAGGGGAGGCGAGGGGGTAGAGAGAAAGGTAGAGGGAGCGCGGAAGAGCGGGACGGGGGAATGGCGAGAGAGAAGGGGATAGACGGCAAAAGGGATTTGTCGGTGTCTGGTGGGGAGAATATGGTTGCAACAAGAGGAGATGTAGGAGGGAGGGGCAGAGCATGTGGGGAGGGAATTTGAAAGGATTTAGGAGTGAGTGAGAAGGAGGAGAAAATGGGGGCAGTCACTTGATTCATGTCGACTCCACTGGCTGTTGGCAAAGACCCTGGATCTTTTCAGGAACATCCGGGAACAAAGGTGCCGACTTCTCGCAGATGAACCGCCGATCAGGAACAGCACAAAGGTTACCACTTCCACACTGACTGCAGACGGGCTTTCCAGAGTTCTTGTACAGGAGACTCTGGCCCACATTCCTATCCAGGAGAGTTAAACAATTTCAACAAACAAAACAGCTTCAGTAGAGGACCCGAGCGGAGTCCGTCCTCAAGCTAATCCCATGAATTCGATCTCTCCTAATTGCCTGTGTGAGTCCCCAAACATACCACACAACCACTCTCCCCCACGTCTCCGTGCCGGTATCCAGAAAAATACCACGTTCCCAATGTCTCCCCACAACCCTGTCAGTTCCCTAACTAATCGTACTGACCCAATGTTTCCCCACAGCCCCGTATCCCCCAAACTAATCCCACCGAACCGCTTTCTCATAACAGTCCCCTTTCAGTCCCCGAACAAACCCCACTGTCCCACCGTCTCCCCACAGACCTATGACTGTCCGAAATGAATCCCACTGTTCCACCCTCTCCCCTCTGATCTGTCTCAGTCACTGAACAAACACCACTGTCCCACCGTCTCCCCACAGACCTATGTCTGTCCGAAATGAATCCCACTGTTCCACCCTCTCCCCTCTGATCTGTCTCAGTCACTGAACAAACCCCACTGTCCCACCGTCTCCCCAAAGACCTATGTCTGTCCGAAATGAATCCCACTGTTCCACCCTCTCCCCTCTGATCTGTCTCAGTCACTGAACAAACACCACTGTCCCACCGTCTCCCCACAGACCTATGTCTGTCCGAAATGAATCTCACTGTTCCACACTCTCCCCTCTGATCTGTCTCAGTCCCCGAACAAACCCCACGGTTCCACCGTCTCCCCACAGACCTATGTCTGTCCCGAAATGAATCCCACTGTTCCACACTCAGACCTCTACCCAGAGCTTCGAGTCTGTCTCCTGACATATCCCACGACACCGCGCTATCCCCATACCCTCTGGTCCCCCTCCAGACTTATACCACTGGCACCCTCTCCCCCACAACCTTGCCTCATTTCGCAAACTAATTCCGTTAACCCACTGTGTACCACCGCCCTGTATCTGTCTCCAAACTAATCCAAACTACTCTCGCCACTCAGATACATGTTATTCACCAAACTCATCCCACTGTTGCTCCCTTTGCTCACAGCCAGGCGACAATCCCACTGCACGTCGCTTACCTCACCCACATGCGTCAGCACGAAAATAATCTCTGTCACTGATCTCTCACCACTGCACTCTGTCAGTTTCCGAAATATTCCCACTGCAGTGTCCACCCCGACAGACACGTGTCGGCCCGAAAATGTTCCCATTGTACAGCACGCTCCCGAAAAACTCGGACAGTCTACAGACAAATCACAATGCCGTTCCCCTTTCCCACGAAACTACTTCAGACCGTAATCCCATTTTCTCCATTCAGGACTATGTCAATAACCAATCTTCACCCCACAGATAAGTGATAATCTCACCCGTTTTCGCATTTTCCAATCCAGTAAGCAAGTTTGCTGTCCAGAAGATTGTGGGATACAAAGCGCTGGGAAGTTAAATTAACTTGATTAATGCCTAGAATCGAAAAATATGTACTTCTCTCAGCTGACACCGGGAATGTGTGATGGGACGGTTTGTAGGGTGAATCACTCTGTGTCTGATCCCGGGAGTGGATGATGTGATGGTGTGGAGCGAGATTATCTCTTTGTCTGACCCAGGGAGTGTGTGATGGAAAAGTGTGGAGGCAGATTCACTTTGTGTCTGACCCCGGGAGTGTGTGATGGGACGGTGAGGAGGGAGGTTAACTCTTTGTCTGACCCGGGGATTTTGTGATGGGACGGTGTGGAGGGAGATTCACTCTTTGTCTGACCCCGGGAGTGTGTGATGGGAAAGTGTGGAGGGAGATCCACTTTGTATCTGACCCCGGGAGTGTGTGATGGGACGGTGAAGAGGGAGCTTAACTCCTTGTCTGACCCGGGGATTTTGTGATGGGACGGTGTGGAGGGAGAATCACTCTGTTTCTGACCCCGGGAGTTTGCGATGATTCCTGTGTTACTGTGTGATCTTCTCGAGCTGTGACACATACCGCTTCATCACTTGAATTGATTTCCAGCAGCCTTGAATGAAGGTTTGAACACTCTTGTTCCGCTTTTTGGAAAGATGTATCAAACGTGGATACGTAATAACACTGGTCTTTATTTGTGACCCAGTCCTTGAAACACGTTTGCTCTGGAAATCAGGATAAGAAACAGTGAGACACAGTGTGAATCTCCCTTCACACTTTCCTGTCACGCACACCCGGGGTGACACACAGAGTGAAATTCTCTCCATGGGGTACAATCACGCACACCTGAGGTCAGGCACAGAGTGAATATCCCATACATAACGTCTCATTGTAAATTTACAAGGATCAGACACAGTGAATTTCTCTCCACACCATCCATCACACCCTCCCGGAATCAGGACACAGGATGAATAGAACATGGAACATACAATAATACAGCACAGTACAGACCGAGTGGCCCAAAATGTTGTGCCTATACTTAACCCTTCCTCCCATATATCCCCCTACCTTAATTTCCTCTAGAAACCTGTCTAGTAGTCTCTTCAATTTCACTAGTGTATCTGCCCACCACTGACTCAGGCAGTGCATTCCACAAACCAACCACTCTCTGTCTCAAAAGCCTCCCTCTAATATCCCCCTTGAAATTTCCACCCCTTACCTTAAAGCCATGTCTTCTTGTATTCAGCAGTGGCGCCCTGGAGAAGAGGCGCTGGCTGTCCACTCTGTCTATTCCTCTTAATATCTTGTATACCTCTATCATGTCTCCTCTCATCCGCATTCTTTCCAAAGAGTAAAGCCCTAACTCTCTTAATCTCTCTTCATAATGTATACTGTCTAAACCAGGCAGCATCCTGGTAAATTTCCTTTGTACCCTTTCCATCCTTCCTCTAGTGAGGGGATCTGAACTGGATACAGTACTCCAAGTGTGGCCTAACCGGAGTTTTATGGAGCTGCATCATTACCTCGTGACTCTTAAACTCTATCCCTCGAGGAATGCAAAATAACAGTCCTTAAGCTTTCTTAACTACCCTCTCTACCTGTGAGGCAACGTTTAGGAAACTGCAGACATACACCCGCAGATCCCTCGGCTCCTGCACAGTACCAGTTATCCTGCCATTTACATTGAACTCTGCCTTAGAGTTTGTCTTTCCAAAGTGTAGCACCTCACACTTCTCCGAGAGGAACAGAATCTGCCGCTTCTCAGCCCACTTCTGCATCTTGTCAATGACTCTCTGCAGTCTTCGACAATCCTCCACACGATCCACAACACCACAAACCTTCGTGTCGTTTGAAAACCTGCCAACCCAGACTTCTAATTCCACATCCAGGTCGTTAATAATATTCACGAAAAGTAGGAGTCCCAGAACCGACATTGTGGGAAACCACTAGACACAGCCCTCCAATCCGAATGTACTCCCTCCACCACGACCCCCTGTTTTCTTCAGGCAAGCCAACTCTGAATCCACCTGGCCAAACTTCCCTGGTGCCCATGTCTTCTGACTTTCTGAATAAGCCTACCGTGTGGAACCTTATCAAAAGTAGGTTCCGGTGAGTTTTGTTTCGTTAGTTTAGAGTTATAGAACATGTCAGGCAGGATGTTGGAATGTACTCCTTGAAGGGTGAGGGTAGTCAGGGAGACCTTCTCTGTCGCTAACAACGACACCTGCAGGAAGTGCATCCAGCTGCAGCTCCTAACCTCCGGATCAATCCCGAGAATGATGAGTTTATAGACAGTGGTTTCAGGGAGGCAGTTACGGCAAAGAAGCAGCGCACCGGTAATTGGGTTATCGTCAGGCGATGGAAGGGGGAAAGGGCAGACAGAGCAGGGATCCCCCGTGGCCTTTCCCCTCAACAACATGTATAACGATTTGGATGATCTTGGGAGGGATGACTTACCAGCGACAAGCTGCGGCTGCCGGATCTCTGGCACTGAGGCTGGTTCTGCGGTGCAGAAGGGAGGGGGTAGAGGAGGAGAGCGGTAGTGCTAGGAGACTCGATAGTTGGAGGTATAGAGTTAAAAAAAAGCTTCCTTTAATATCCCCCTTGAACATCCCACCCCTTAACTTAAAGTCATGTCCTCTTGTACTGATCAGTGGTGCCCTGCAGAAGGTGCTGGCTATCCACTCTATACATTCTTCTTAATATCTTATACACCTCCGACATGTCTCCTCACATCCTCTTTCTCTCTTTGTAAAACCCTCGCTCCCTTAATATCTGATCATCATCCATACTCTCCAAACCAGGTAAATCTCCTCTGTACCCTTTCCAATGCTTCCACATCCTTTCAATAGTGAGGCGACCAGAACTGGACACAGTACTCCAAGTGTGGCCGAACCAGACTTTTCTAGATCTACACCATTACCTCGTGACTCTTAAACACAGAACATCGAATAGTACAGAACGTTACAGGTCCTTCGGCCCACAATTCCTCCATATACTTATCTCGTAGTTTATTAAACGTCACTGGTGTATCTGTTTCCCCCACTGACTCACGCAGTGCATTCCACGCACCAACCACTCTCTAAGTGAAATACCTTTCTCTAATATCCCCGGTGAACTTTCTTCCCCTTATCTTAAAGCCATATCCTCTTGTATTGAGCAGTGGTGCCCTGGGAAAGAGGCGCTGGCTGTCCACTATATCTATTCCACTTAATATCGTGTATACCTCTATCATGCCTCCTCTCCAGGCATGCGTTAACGTTCCATGTGTCAGACACACGCATGAACGCAAACCCAAAACCTCTCACCCAACCCCCATTCCCGCCATAGCTACTCATCACACGCGCATAGTGTCAAACTCAGAGTCCCATCGTACATACACAGAGTGAGACACAGTTTTAAGTTCCCTGCACCGTCCGATCACACACTAACACGGTCAGACGCAGATTGAATCTCCCTCCCCGCGGACCCATCACATACTCCAGGCGTCAGACGTGGAGTGAAGCTCCGTGCTCACTGCCTTTTATAAACGCCCGGGCTCAGATGTGGAGTGAAGCTCCGTGTTCACTGCCTTTTATAAACTCACGGGCTCAGACGTGGAGTGAAGCTTCCATCCATATTGTTCCATCAAACACTCTCGGAGACAGACACAGACACTCATTCCAGCGGTCAGACGTGATGTGAAGTTTCTTGCACACCATCCTGTCACACTTTTCCCAAGTCAGATTCTGAGTGTTCCTCCTAGTTCACCGCCCCTCACACACTCCCGGGGTTAGGCACAGAGTCCGGCTCCCTCAACACCGCCCCTCACACACTCCCTGGATCAGAGAACAGAATTTAGATCCTCTACAAAGTTTAATCACACACAGCTTGATTAGACACAGCGTGAGACTCTCTCTCCACGGCCCCATCACCCTCTCCAGCGGTTAGAGACAGAAGGAAACTCCCTCAGCGCACACGACGAATATCGGAGTGAGAGTGATTATCCATCGTCTGCTTCTCAACGCAGCAAATTTCAGACACAGAGTGAAGCTGCCTCCACACGCCCCCATCTCACAATCCCGAGTATACAACAGTGTGAATCTCCGTCTTTACGTCCCATCACGCAATTCCTGGAGGGTCACAGAGTGAGGCTCTCTCTGAACCATTCCATCACAACCACCTGTGTTTTCACACAAAGCGAAGCTTCGCCCAGACCCTCCCATGGCACACTCATGGGGTCAGACTCCCTCCAATCACACAATCCGGTGTCACATAGAATAAACATCCATCTGTACTGTCCCATCACCACTCCTGGAATCAAACACAAACTCTCACTCTCGGCGATCCCTTCATACACTCCCGGATTCAGACACAGATTGAATCTCCCTCCACACAATCCCGTCAAACACTCCCGGAGTCAGAAACAGAGTGAATCTCCCTCCACACCGTCCCATCACACACTCCCAGGTCAGACACAGAGTGATTATTCCTCTACACGGTCCCATCAAACACTCCCGGGGTCAGACACAGAGTGAATCTCCCTCCACACCGTCCCATCACACACTCCCGGGGTCAGACACAGAGTGAATCTCCCTCCACACCGTCCAATCACACACTCCCGGGATCAGACACAGAGTGAAACTCCCTCCACACCGTCCCATCACACACTCCCGGGGTCAGAGTGAAAAGCTCTCTCCACGGTGCCATAACACACTTCACGGATCAGACATGGGGTGTATCTCTCTGGGCAGTGTTCCGTCAGACAATCCCGCTGTCACACACAGAATAAATTTGGATCCATTAGACACTCCCAGAGTGAGACATGGAGTGAAGCAGCAATGTTACGTCTCACAATCCCGAGTTCAAAAACAGAGTGAATCCACCTCCACAACCTCCCATCACACTGTCCTAGAT
Organism: Hypanus sabinus; assembly: GCF_030144855.1. Lineage (NCBI taxonomy): Eukaryota > Metazoa > Chordata > Chondrichthyes > Myliobatiformes > Dasyatidae > Hypanus > Hypanus sabinus. The sequence goes on from NW_026780062.1 coordinate 16,902, forward strand.
TCAGTGACAGAGGGAAACACCCTTCATGTAGTCCCATCATGCTCGCCGGGTCAAAGACAGTGTGAATCACCCTCCATCCCAACTCTTCACACACTCCTGATGCTAAGCACAGAGTACCGCTTCCTCTCTCCATGCCTACCGTGTGATGAGGAGCAGGTGAAAGAGGGGGATGATGCATCACCTCTTCTGCTGATCAGCAATTCACAGATTTGAGCTTTGGCTTCTTTGACAGATCTGTATTTCGTTTCCATCTCAGTGAACTGGAGACGGAGATCGTTGTTCATTCGTTTAAGATCGGACAGATTAGATTTTCGGTGACATGTTTCGTAAGACTGACGAATCTGTGACACTGAGAGAGATGGTGAGGGATGTTTAGCGTTTACAGTGATACATGAGTCAGCGTCACGCTACCGAACGGGTCACAGAGAGTGTTTTGTCAGTGTCACGGTGAAGAGTGTCACAGTGAAGGATGTGCTGTTGGCACAGTGAGAAGCGTCGGCGCCACATTGTCGGGCGTGTATGTTTCACACTGAGGGGTATATCAATGTCCCGGTGAAGGTGTTGTTATTTCCATGGGCGAAGAAAATGTGTGGGTGAGGGGACTTGTGGTGTCACGGTGGGTGGAGTATCTGTGTCATGGTGTGAGGTTCGCTGGTTCCACAGAGAGGGGTATGTCTGTGTCACGGAGAGAGACATGACATGGCCACGGTGTGAGTGAGAGGGTCACACTGAGATGTGTGTCGGTGTCACGGAGAGCACTATGTCGGTGTTATTGTGAACTTAGGTGTCTGTATCCCGGTGATGGTTTTGCCTGTGTCAGGGTGAGGTGTGGGTTATTGTCTCAGTGATCTGTGCATCGGCGTTATGTTAAGGAGCGATACTCTCACGGTAAGGGGTGTTACATAGACGTCTGAGTCTTTTTCAAGATGCGGTGCGGAGCGGATCACATTGAGGAGCGTGAAGATGCCACGGTGTACGCAACCACAGCGTCACGGTGAAGAACGTGTCAGTGTCACTGTGAGGTGTGTTTGTTTGGTGCCTTGAGGAGTTTATCAGTAACACCGTCAGGGACATGTCGTTGTTACTGAAGGGTAACATATGGTCAGTGTGACAGACTTGTGCGTGTCACTGCGATGGTCGTGTCGGTTTCGCGGTTAAGTGTGTATCTATGTCTCTTTGAAGGTCGTGACCGTAATACGGTAAGAGCATTGTCAATGTAATGGTGAATGGCGTGTCGGAGTCAACATGAGTCTTGATTGTGTTACGGTAAAGACCGTGTTCTTATCACGGTCAGGGGAGTGTCCGTGTTTTAGGAGATAGAGCATAGAATTGTACAGCACAGTACACGCATTTCGGCCCACAATGTTATGCCGACCCGTAAACCTTGCCTCGCATATAACTCCCCACATACCTGTCCAGCAGCCTCTTAAGTTTCTCTGATGAATCTGCCTCTGCTATTGACTCAGGAAGTGCATTCCACGCACGAACCACACTCTGAATATTTTTTTAAAAAAGAATTTCCTCTAATATCCCCCTTCAACTTCCTAACACTTACCTTAAAGCCACGTCCTGTTGTATTGAGCAGTGGTCCCTTGGGGAAGAGACGCTAGCTGTCCACTGTACATATTCCTCTTAATATCTTGTATACCCCTATCTTGTCTCCGCTCATCCTCCTTCTCGCCAAAGAGTAAAGCCTTAGCTCCCTTAATCTCTGATCGTAATGCACACTCTCTAAACCAGGCAGCATCCTGGTAAATCTCCTCTGTTCCCTTTCCAATGCTTCCACATCCTTCCTATGGTGTGGCGATCAGAACCGTAGACAGTACTCCAAGTGTGGCCTAACTTGAGTTTATAGAGCTACACCATTACCTCACTTAATTATGCTGTTGGCGAGGAAAACCGACCAGGTGTGAGCCACAGTGACAGGGCCTCTGGCACTGAGTCTGACCCTGTGGTGCAGAAGGATGGGACGGGGACGAGGAGAGCTGTTGTCATTGGAGACTGTATAGTCAGGGGAACAGACAGGACATTTTGTGGATGTGAGAAGGAAACCCGCATGGTTTGTTGCCTCCCAGGTTCCAGAGTCCGGGATGTCTCTGACCGAGTGTTGACATCCTGGCACGAGACGGAAAGCAACCAGAAGTCGTGATACATGTTGGTACCAACAACACAGGCTGAAAGAGCGATGAGGGTCAGAAGAGTGAGTTACGGGAACTAGGCAGAAGGCTAAAGAACAGGACCTCAAGGGTTGTGTTCTCAGGATTACTGCCAGGGCTACGTGATAGTGATGGTAAGAATTGGAAGAGTTGACAAATGAATGCGTGGCTGAGGAGCTGGTACATGGTGCAGGGTTTGAGATTTTTGGATCATTGGGATCTATTCTGGGGATGTTAGGACGTGTGCAGATTGTATGGGTTGAACCTAAACTCAAGGGGGAGCACTATCCTTGCATGTATGTTTTCTGCTATGGTTCTGGAGAGTTTAGACTAATTTGCAAGGGTGATGGGACCCGGTGCGATAGGAAAGTGCAAGAAGTGCATGGAGTAAAGCCAGATCTAAAATATAGGGAGGCACTGAGGAAAGAGAAGCCGAATAAAGGGTTTAAAGATAGTAAAGTAGAAGGGCTAAATTGTGTGTACTTCAATGCAAGAAGAATCAGGAACAAAGGTGATGAATTGAGAGCTTGTGTACATACATGGAATTATGATGTAGTGGCCATGACAGAGACATGGTTGGTACCAGGGTAGGAATGGATTCTCAATATTCCTGGTTTTCAGTGCTTTAAAAGGAACAAAGAGGTGGGAGAGGGGCGGAGGGGTGGCATTACTGGTCAGGCATACTATTACATCTACAGAAAGGGTTTGTAATGTTGCAGGATCCTCTTTTGAGTCAGTATGGGTGGAAGCCAGGAAAAGAAAGGGAGCTGTTACTGTACTGGGGTGATTCTACTGGTAGCAGCAGAGGTACAGCGGAACAGATTGGAAGGCAGTTATGAAAGGTGCAAAAATAACAGGGTTGTTATCATAGGTGACATTAACTTCCCTAATATTGATCGGCACGTGTTTAGTTCCAAGGGCTTAGATGGGGCAGAGTTTGTTTACTGTGTCCAGGACGAATTACTATCACAGTATGCTAACTTGCCGACTAGGGGGAATGCCATACTAGATCTAGTATTAGGTAACGAACCCGAGAGAGTCACGGATCTCTCAATGGGTGAGCATCTGGGGGACTGTGATCACCGCTCCCTGGCATTTAGCATTATAATGGAAAAGGATAGAATCAGAGAGGACAGGAAAATTTTTAATTGGGGAAGGGGAAATTATGAGGCTATAAGGCTAGAACATACGGGTGTGAATAGGGATGATGTATTTGCAGTGAAATGTACTATGAATATCTTGCAGGACTTTAGGGATAAATTTGTCCCGGTGCAGAAGAGAAAGAATTGTAGGGTGAAGTGAAGTGGAAAATCTAGTCAGGTGAAAGAAGGCAGCATACATGAGGATTAGGAAGCAAGGATCAGATGGGTCTATTGAGGAATACAGTGTAGAAAGAAAGAAGCTTAAGAAGGGGTTGAGCAGCGCAAGAAAGCGTCATGAGAAAGCCTTGGCGTGTAGGGTAAAGGAAAGCCCTAAGGCATTCTTCAATTATGTGAAGAACAAAAGGATGACAACAGTAATGGTAGGACCAATCAGAGATAGAAGTGGGAAGATGTGCCTAAAGGCTTTGGAGGTGAGCGTGGTCCACAATGAATACTTCTCTTCGGTATTTATCAATGAGCGTGAATTTGATGACGGTAAGGACAATATGAGTGAGTTTGATGTTCTAGAACATATTTATATTAAGGGAGAGGAGGTGTTGGGGTTGTTAAAATGCATTAGGACGGAAAAGCCCCCGGGGCCTGACGGAATATTCCCCCAGGCCGCTCCACGAGGCGAAGGAAGAGATTATCGAGCATCTGGCTAGGATCTTTCTGTCCTCGTTGTCCACGGGAATGGTAGCAGAGGACTGGAGGGAGGCGAATGTTGTCCCCTTGTTCAAAAATGTTAGTAGGGATAGGGATAGGGTAGTAGGGATATAAAACTCTGCTTAGGCCAAACTTGGAGAACTCTGTCCAGTTCTGATCACCTCACTATAGGAAGGATGTGGATTACTGGAAAGGATACAGAGATTTACCAGAACGCTGCTTGGTATATAGAGTATGGATTATGATCAGAGATTAAGGGCGCTAGGGCTTTACTCTTTCGAGAGAAGGAGGATGAGAGGAGACATGATAGAGGTGTACAAGATATTAACAGGAATAGATACTGTGGACAGCTATAATTATATTAATTATAGCAAGTGAGCCTTACGTCTGTGGCGGGAAAGCTTTTGGAAACGATTCTTAGAGATAGGATCTATGGGAATTTAGAGAATCATGGTCTGATCAGGGACAGTCAGCGTGGCTTTGTTAAGGGCAGATCGTGTCTAACAAGCCTGATAGAACATTTGAGGTGGTGACCAGGCATATAGATGAGTGTAGTGCTGTGGATGTGATCACCATGGATTTTAGTAAGGGATTTGATAAGGTTCCACACGGTAGGCGTATTCAGATAGTCAGAAGGCATGGGATCCAGGGAGGTTTGGCCAAGTGGATTCAGAATAGACTTGCTTGCAGAAGGCAGAGGGTCGTGGTGGAGGCAGTATATTCAGAATGGAGAGCTTTAACTAGTGGTGTCCCACAAGTATTTTTTCTGGGACCATTAATTTCCGTGATTTTTATTAACGACCTGGATATGGTGGTAGAAGTGTGGGCTAGCAAGTTTGCGGACGACGCAATGGTTGGTCGTGTCGTAGATAGTGTAGGGGATTGTCGAAGTTAAGGAGACGGAAGTTCAAGGGGATATTAGAGGAAGGTTTTTCACTCAGAAAGTGTTTGGTGCGTGGAATGCACTGCCTGAGTCAGTGGTGGAGGCAGATCTAAGAGAGAAGTTTAAGAGGCTACGAGACAGGTATATGGAGAAATTTAAGTAGGGGGGTATATCGGATGCAGTATTAGATATTTGGCACAGCATTGTGGGTTGAAAGGCCTGTAATGTGCTGTACTATTCCATGTTCTATGTTCTCACAAATCATAAACTCTACCTCTCGAAATTTGATTGCTAATACCCCATACGCTGTCTTAAGTACCCTATCTACCTGTGAGGCAAACTTTAGGGATCGGTGGACATGTACACCCAGATCCCTCTACTCCTCCACACTACCATGTGTTCTGCCATTTACGTTTTACACTGCCTTGGAGGTTGTTCTTACAAGGTGTACCACCTAACACTTCTCGGGGTTGAACACCAACTGCTTCTTCTCAGCCAACTGCTGCATCCAAACAATGTCTCTTTGCAATCTTCGACAATCTTCTACACTATCTAAAACACCACCAAACTTTTTGTCGTCTGCAAACTTGCCAACCCACCCTTCTACCCTCACATCCAGGTCGATAATGAAAATCACAAAAGGTAGAGGTCTCAGAAAGGATCCTTGATGGACAGCATTGGTCACAACCTTCCAATCCGAATGTACTTCTCCCCTCCCCCCACAACCCTCTGTTTCCTGCAGAAAAAATAAATACCGCATTCACCTGGCCAAATGGCCCGGTATCCCATGCCTTCTGATTTTATGAATTAGCCTACAGTGTGGAACCTTGTCAAACGCCTTACTAACCGCCATCTATATCATATCTACTGCAATACTCTCATCTGTAAGTTTGGTTAACTCCTCAAAGAAATCTATCAGGCTTGTTAGACACGATCTGTCTTTCATAAAGCCATGCTGACGGTCCCTGACCAGACCATTATTCTCTAAATTCCCATAGATCATCTGTCTAAGAATCTTTTCCAACCGGTTTCCCACGCCCGACGTGAGGCTCACTGGTCTATAATTACCCGGACTATCCCTACTACCTTTGTCGAGCAAGAGGACAACTTTCGCCTCCCCCCAATTCTGCGGTACCATTCCGGTGGAGAACGAGAACATAACGATCCTAAACAGAGGTTCAGCAATCATTATCCTCACATCGTGGAGCAGCCTGGGGAACATTCCGTCAGGCCCCTTTACTTACCCGTTCTCATAAATTTGAACAACAACACGTCATCTCCACTACAATCAACATGCTCCAGAACATCAACGTCCATCATATTGTCCTCACCGTCATCAAGTTCTCTCTCATTGGTGAATACCGAAGATAAGTATTCATTGAAGACCTCGCTCTCTTCCGCAGTCTCCAGGCACAACTTTATCCCACCTTTCTCTTTAATTGGTCCTTCCTTCACTCCTGTCTTCCTTTTATTCTTCTGATAACGGAGGAATGCCTCACCCTACTCGCAAAGGCCTTCTCATGTCCGCTTCTGGCTCTTCTGAGACCCTCTTAAGCTCCTTTCTTGCTATCCTTTATTCTTCAATAGACACATCTGTCCTTTGCTTCCTAAACAGCAGGTATGCTGCCTTCTTCCAACTGACGAGATTTTCCACCTCACTAGTTACCCATGGTTGCTTCACCCTACCGTTCTTTATCTTAGTCTCAAGACAATGTTATCCCTAACATCCTGCAACAGATCCCTAAACTTCGACCATATAACCTGCCACAATTTGTGTGGTTGTGTCTAGTAGGATCAGTGCTGGGTCCATTTTTATTTGTCATCTATATCAATGATCTGGAATGTAAAGTAGTAAATTTGATCAGCAAATGTGCTGATGATACCAAGATTGGAGGTGCAGTGGACAGTGAGGAAGATTTTCAAACTTGCAGAGGTATTTGTACCAGCTGGTAAAATAGGCTGAAGAATGGCAGATGGAGTTTAATACAGACAAGAGTGAAGTATTGCAATTTGGAAGGACAAACCAAGGAGAAAATACAAGGTAAATGGTAGGGCACTGAGGAATGCAGTAGAACAGATGGATCTGGGAATACAGATACAAAATTTCCTAAAAGTGCCGTCACGGTTAGATAGGGTAGTAACGAGAGCTCTTGGTACATTGGTCTTTATATACCAAAGTATTGTATATAAGAATTGGAACGTTATGATGAGGTTGTATAAGGCATTGGTGAGGAAGAATTTGGAGAATTGCGTGACGCTTTGGTCACCGAATTACAGGAAAGATATTAATAAGGTAAGAATGCTGAGAAGGCTTACATGGATGTTGCCGGGATTTGAGAAACTGAGTTAAAAAGAAAGGTTGAAGAGATTTGACAAGGTTCGACATGGAAGGTTAGTTAGGAAGTTTCAATCGTTAGGTATGAACATTGAAGTAGTAAAATGTATTCAACAGTGGCTGGTTGGGCGATGCCAGAGAGTAGTAATCGATACATCGTTGTCAGGTTGTAGGCCGGTGACCAGTGGTGTGCCTCAATTGTATTTATCATATACATAAATAATCTGGATGATGGAGTAGTAAATTGGATTAGTAAGTATGCAGATGATAATAAGATAGGTGGCGTTGTGGACAATGAAGTAGGTTTTCAAAGCCTGCAGAGTGATTTCAGAGAGGTTTAGTCTAGTTAGAGGAGTGGGCTGAGCGATGGCAGATGAAGTTTAATGCTGATGTGTGAGGTGTTTCATTTTGGTAGGACTAATCAAAATAGGACATACATGGTAAGTGGTAGGCCATTGAAGAATGAAGTAGAACAGAGTGTTCTAGGAATAATGGAGCCTAGTTCCTTGAAGATGGAAACTGAAATGGATAGAGTGGTAAAGAAAACTGTTGGTATGCTGTCCTTTATAAATCAACGCATTGAGTATCGGAGTTGGGATGTATGGTTAAGAATGTACAAGGCAATATTTGGAGTATTGTGTACAGTTCTGGTCAACGAATTATAGGAAAGATGTCAACAAAATAGAGAGAGTACAGAGGAAATTTACTAGAATGTTACCTGGGTTTCAGCACCTAACTTACAGAGAATGGTTGACCAAGTCAGGCCTTTATTCTTTGGAGCGTAGAAGGTTGAGGGGGTCTTTGATAGAGGTATTTAAAATTAAGAGGGGGATAGACAGAGTTGACGTGGATAGGCTGTTTCCATTGAGAGTAGGGGAGATTCAAACAAGAGTACATTAGTTGAGATTTAAGGGGTAAAAGTTTAGGGGAAACACCAGGGGAGACTTCTTTACTCAGAGAGTAGTAGCTGTGTGTAACAAGCTTCCAGTAGAAGTGGTAGAGGCGGGTTTGATATTGTCATTGAAAGTAAAATTACAGAGGTATATGGACAGCAAAGAAATGGAGGGTTATGGGCTGAATGCAGGTCGGTGGGTCCTGGTGAGAGTAAGCGTTCGGCACGGATTAGAATGACCGAGCTGGCCTGTTTCCTTGCTGTAATTGCTTAATGGTTATTGAGTTTAGATTAAGACTTTATTCTCTGGAGCGTAGAAGAATGAGGGGATATTTGATAGAGTTATATTCAATTGTAATGGGTATAGATAGAGTGAATGCAAGTGGGCTTTTTTTCCACTGAGGCCAGGGAAGGAAAAAAGAGAGGACATGGGTTAAGGGTGAAGGGGGAAAAGTTCACTTTTAACTTTTAAAATGTACATGGATGAGAGGTGTATGGCCAGTGTGACTGGCCAGAAAAATGTTTAGGCACACCCAATAAGGGACAAAAGACCAGTTTCTCTGCCGCAATGTTCTGCGGTTCTATGTCCATAGTTTATTTCCCTGCAAATTATCATCGCAATTAACACCCGCAAATTCTAGTCTGATAGCTTCACATTTTCCCTTCCCCAACTAAATTATTTACTGTCCTCTCTGAATCTAGCCTTTTCGATGATAAATCTAAAGGCCAGGCAGCGGTCGTTACTTCCCCCCAGATGTTCACCCACTGAGAGATCTGTGACCTGACCCAATTCGATTTCTAAAACTAGATCTATTTGGGCATTACCCCAGTCGGCCTGTCAACACTCTGTGACAGAAATCCGTTCTGGACACACATATCTGACTCTGCCCCGTCTAAGCTATTGGAACTAATCAATTCTCAATCAAAATTAGTGAGGTTAAAGTCATCCATGATAACAACCCTCTTAAATATGCACCTTTCCAAAATATGCTCCTCGCTATCTCTACTGCTACCAGAGGGCATATAGAATACTGCCAATAGAGTAGCTTCTCCCTTCTTGTTCCGGAATTCCGCCCATACTGACTCAAAAGAGAACAGTACTACATTACCCACCCTTTCTGCAGCTGACCAGTCATGCCACCCCTCCTCCCCTTCCAGAAATATTGAGAATCCATTCCTGCCCTGGTGGCAGCCAAGTCTCCGTAATAACCTTTACATTATAATTCCGTGTATGGATCCAAGCTCTCAATTCATCACATTTGTTCTTGATGCTTCTTGCATTAAAGCCGACGCACTTTCGCCCTTCTTTCTTATTACTTTTAGACCCTTTATTCTTCTACTCTTTCCTCAATGCCTCTTTGTATGTTAGATCTGGCTTAACTCCATGCACTTCTTTCACTGCTCTATCGCTCCGGGTTCCATCCCCCTTGCAAATTAGCTTAAATCCTCACGAACCATGCTATCAAACCTACCAGCATGGATATTGTTTCCCCTCGGGTTCAGGTGCCACCCATCAAATATATACAGTTCCCACCTTCCCCAAAATGGATTCCAATGATCCAAAAATCTATAAGCTTGCCCCCTGCACCAAGCCCACAGCCGCACATTCAACGGCCATCTCCTCCAGTTCTTTCCTTCACTATCACGTAACAGAGGCAGCAATCCAGAGAACACCGCCCTTTAGGTCCTGTGCTTCAGCCTTCTGCCTATTTCCCCAAACTCACAATTCAGGACCTCATCCCACTTCCCTATGGTGAGCTGTTTTTAATCGGTGTTACGTTAAGGGGGGATGTTGGTTTCACTGTTGTGTTTTGCCATAACAATTTATTCCACTGTCTTTATTAATGGTCTGACTCCACTCGGAGCCCGTTCCACTCACCATGGATTGAGAGACCCACCACCACCACCATGAGGGCGGACGTAACTAGGCAGAGTAGGCAGATCAGAACGTACGGTCTATTTCCGATCTTCATTTTCGACTCCTGTTCTTGCGCCGCTGCGGAGAGACCATACAACCATAAGACGATAATATATACTTTATAAATCCACAGGAGCAACTTAATGATAACTTCACTTCAGTGACTTAGTGACTGTAGTGATACTTGCTGCAGACTGAAAAGCTTGAGGATGTGGATATTTAGAAAGAGAATATGCTGGAGTTTTAGGAGAACTTCAAGTTGGATAAGTCGCTTGGAACGGACGAAATGTAAAAAAGGCTAATGTGGGAAGCGAGGGAGGAGATTGCTGAGCCTCTGGCGATTATCTCTACATCATTAATAGGGACGGGAGAGGTTCCGGAGGATTTGAGAGTTGCGAATGTTCTTCCATTATTACACAAAGTGAGTAGAGATAGCGCAGGAAATTATAGACCAGTGATTCTTACCTCAGTGGTTGGTAAGTTGCTGGAGAAGACCCTGAGAGGCAAGACTTATGAACGTTTGGAGAGGTATATAATATTTAGGAGTAGTCTGCATGGCTTTGCCAAGGGCAGGTAGGGCCATACGTCCGTGATTAAATTTCCGTGAGGATGCGGCTGAACAATTTGATGAAGGAAGAACAGTATATCTAGTATATATAAATTTCAGCAAGGCTTTTGATAAGGTACCCCATGAAAGGCTAATTGAGAAAATAAGGAGGCATGGGATGAAATGGGATTTTGCTTAGTGGATCCAGAACAGGCTTGCATACTGAAGACAAATAGTGGTTGTAGACGGATCACATTGTACATGGAGGTCCTCAGTGGAGTACCTCAGGGATCTGCTCTGTGACCCTTATTCTTCGTGATTTTTATAAATGACATGGATGAAGAAGTGGAGGGATGGGTTAGTATGTTTGCTGATGACACATAGTTTCGAGACTTTCTGGGTAGTGTGGAGGGTTGCAAGAGGTTGCAGCGGGATATTGATAGGATACAAAACATGGCTGAGAAGGGGCAGATGGAGTTCAACCCGATAGGTGTGAAGAGGTTCATGTTGGTAGTTCAAATATCATGGCAGAATATAGCATTAATGATAAGACAGTTGGCAGTGTGGAGGATCAGAGGGATCTTGGGGTACGAGACCATATGAAGCTCAAAGCAGCTCCACAGATTGACTCTGTGGTTAGGAAGGTGTATTGGCCTTCATCAATCGTGAAATTGAATTTAGGAGCAAAGAGGTAATGTTCCAACTATATAGGACCTTGGACAGACCCCACTTGGAGTACTGTGCTCAGTTCTGGTCGCTCACTAGAGGAATGACGTGGCAGCCATCTAACATTTGCAGCGGAGATTTACGAGGATGTCTCCTAGATTGGGGAGCATGCCTTTTAAGAATAGGCTAAGTGAACTCGGCCTTTTCTCCTTGGAACGAGGGAGGATGAAAGGTGACTTGATAGAGGTGTATAAGGTGATGAGAGACATTGATCGTGTGGATATTCAGAGGCTTTTGGCCCAGGGCTGAAATGGTTGCCACAAGAGGACACAAGTTGAAGGTGCTGGGGATTAGGTACAGTGGAGACGTCAGGGGTATTTTTTTTACTCAGAGAGTGGTCAGTTCGTGGAATTGGCGGCCAGCAACTGTGATGAAGCCGGATAAGATAGGGTATTTTAACAGATTAGTATTGCGCTGTAGGTTTTCTATGTTTCATAAGATATAGTAGCCGAAGTAGTACTTTCGGACCATCGAGACTGTTCCGCTATTCAATCGTGGGCTGATCTAATTTTTTCAGTCATCCCCACTCCATTGTTTTTGCCCAGACCCTCTGAAACGCTGGCTAATCAAGAACCTATCTCTCTCTGCCTTAAATGCACTTGATGACTTGGCTCCCACAGCTGCTCGTGGCAAAAAAATTCCATACATTTACCTCCCTCTGACTGATGTAATTTCTCCTCAGTTCTAACAGGACGTCCTTCAATCCTGAAGATTTGCTCTCTTGTCCTAGAATTCTTTACCAACGGAAGGAACTTTTCCATATCTAGACTGTTCGTAAATGTTCAGCATTCGGAAAATTTCTGTGAGATCTTCGCGTATTCTGCTGAACCCCAAGGAATACAGACCAAGAGCTGCCGGATGTCCCTAATACAGCAAATCTCTCATTCCTGGAATCATTCTAGTCAATCTTCTCTGAACCCTCTCTGATGTCAGTATATATGAGGAACCCAAACTGAATACAATACTCTAAGTTTCTTCTCACCAGTGCCTTTTGGTACCTCAACTAATTTCAAATTCCTTGACTTGGTAATGGCTGACAGGTGCCTGACGGAGTCCAGAGATCTGTCAGATCTCCCCTGTACCTCCTCCGCTCCAGAGAAAGCAGCCCAGGTGTCCGACCTCTCATTGTAAGAAATGCCATCTTATCCCGGCAGAGTCCTGTTAAACCTCTCCGGAGGCTCCCCAACGCCCTGACATCCTCCCGATAATGGGGAGACCAGAACTGTATTCAATGCGCCTGATTCAGCATAACTAGTGATTTTTATGAAATTGCAACATAACTCCCTGACATTTGTACTCAATGCATCGACTAATAAAGGCAAGAAAGCCATCGGACTTCTTAACCATCCCATCAAACTGTGCAGCCACGTTCAGGGAGCTATGAACATGGAGCCCAAGATCCTCTGCCCCTCTAAAGTAAGGAAACGTTCGGCACAGCATTGTATCCGAAGGGCCGGTTCTCTATGTTTCTATGTTACAATACTGTTTATGGTTTTGGCTTTGACAGTGTGTCATTTCGTTCATTAGAGTTACCGAGGTGCAACATTTTATGTTTGTCCCTGTTAAACTCCATGCAACTCCCGGTTTCCAAACCATATCTGTAACTGATCTGCATCCCACTGAGAATACTTTGCCGGTCTTCTCCGCTCTCCACAGCGCCACTTCTCGACGTATCATCAGCAAAGCTACTAACCCACCCATCTGTAATTTCATGCAGATCATTTATATACATTTAAGAGCCGAGTGGTAATTTTGCAGTTCCTGTTCAGACCCCACTTAGAGTACTATGCTCAGTTCTGCTCACCTTGGAAACACGTCGAAACCATAGAAAGTGTTCAGAGGACATTTGGAAGAATGTTTCCTGGATTGAACAGAATGCTTGATGAGAATAGGTTGAGTGAATAAAAACACAAAATGCTGGCAGAACTCAGCAGGCCAGACAGCAAGTATGGGAGGAGGTAGAGACGACGTTTCGGGCAGAAACCCTTCATCAGGAGGGTTGACTGAACTCAGTCTTTACTCTTTTGAGCGACCTAGGATGAGAGGTGACCTGATAGAGATATATAATGTTATGAGAGGCATTGATTGTGTGGATAGTCAGAGGCTTTTCCACAGAGCTGAAATGGCTCGCAAGGGAGGATATGGTTTTAAGGTGCTTGGAAGTAAATGCAGAGGAGATGTCAGGGGTAGGTTTTTTAGCAGCGAGTGGTGAGTGCGTGGAATGGGCTGACGGAGGCGGTGGTGGAGGTGGAAACGAGAGGATCTTTTAAGGGACTTCTTAATGGCTGCATGGAATTTAGAATAATAGAGGGCTATGGGTAAAGCCCAGGTTGTTCTAAGGTAGGGACGTGTGCGGTCAGTTTGTTGGGCCGAAGGGCCTGTATTGTGACGTATGTATTCTATGTTTCTATGATTCTAACACACCCATCTAAAATTTATATACATCACAGACAGAAATTTAACTGTGGAGTCGAGTGACAACGTTTTATTACCCAGATGTTGTAAGTCTATGGGACACAGAGACAGATGCATTAGAAACTTGGACAATTGCGAGTATGACACGTGATCCCTCCAGACGACGTCATCACTGTGAACACTAACCTGTTTGTGCAGTGGTTGACAACCCGCCAGGTGCCGAGGCAATGGGAGGGTCTTCACGCTGATCGATGCGGATTTCCTTTTTCCGAACGTTCAAATCAGAGTAGGTGGAGTTCAGATCGCCTGGGAGAGAGAGAGAGAGCAGGTAAGCAAGAGAGTGAGAGCGGTAGAGAATGGGGGAGGGTGTCAGGAAGAGAGAGGAGCGGGTGAGAGAAGAGAGAGAGGCAAATGAGGGAGACAGAATGAGTGAGAATTCGAGTGAGAGGGTCAGGGAGAGTGGTAGAGACTCAAGAGGCTCTCGGGGGCAGCAGAGGAGAGCGATGGACAGAGAGAGGGTTGTAGCGACAGTGGTGCTGGGAGGGAAGATGAAAGACAAAGTATCAGAAGGGAGATCGGGGTGAGAGAGGTGGAAACAGAGTGAGAGGGGCGGGGAGAGAGTCGGGAACAGTGAGAGGGCAGGGAGAGGTGTGAAAAAGGGCGAAAAAGACGGGGATTGAGAAGAGGGAGTGAGGGGAGAAGAAATGCGAGAGGGTGATGGAGAAGAGTGAAGAAGAAAATTTGAGAGAGAGGGCGAAGAGCGAGGGGACACAGTGTAGGGGAAAGGGCATGACCCATGGATCGTCAGGAGGAGAGGGCGTGAGGGGAGTTCAGGGGCAAAATTAGGGACAGAGCCAGGTTGTAAGACCGGAGGGGCGGACAGGGAAGGTTGAGAGGGAGCGGAGAGAGATGGACAGAACGCAAGGGGGAGACCGAGAATGGTAGAGACGGTGACTGTGATAGAGGAGTGACTGGAGGAAGGGGGGCAATGAGAGAGGGCGAAGAGAAGGGGACAGTGGGGGAGAGTAGGGAAAGCGGGGAGAGAGGGGGAGAAACGGAGAGCGGAGAGGGTGTGAGGAGGTGAGGGAGCGGAGAGGAGGGGAAAGAGTGTGGGGTTAAGAACATTGAGAGAGCAGTTACGGATTTATACAGCGCCTCATCCTCACCGTTTCTCCCACTGCGTCCCTCCTCACCCTCCTCCCTCCTCACGGTGCTCACTCATCACCACAAACCCACCCTACAGCGCTCACTCCTTAGCGCCCCTTCCTCCACAAGGCACATACCATTCTAGATCTCCTCACCGACCCTCAGCACACACTCATCAAACCATCCTACGGCGCTCCCTGTATACTGTCCCTACCAGGGCGCTCACACCTAACGGCACCCTCCCCACCGTTCCTCCCACAAAGTCCACCCACCCATCGTCTTTCCCATGCGTTCCCTCCGTCTTATGCTCAAACAAGCAATCCTTAGGGTGACTGTACGTTTGCCCTGAGATCTCTGGACAGGATTGAACACGTCAGCTAAACAGTGTCAAACCAACAAAGATGAAACTGACCTCGATCTTTCCGCACCCGGGGCGCAGAGCGGGTCTTGAAATTCAGTTCAGCGTACGATACATCAGGTTCAGCTGGGGACAGAACAGCGAGGGTCAGAGACAGACTGAAGTTCCCTCCACACAGTCGAATCACACACTCCCGGGGTCAGACACAAAGTGTAGCACCCTCCACCGCGTCCCATCACACACACCAGGATAAGCTACAGAATAGATCAGTCACCTGTCTCTCTGCCCCACTCACCTCGGGAAGGGGACCGTGCGTCCGTTTTTCCCAACTTCACATTCATGTGACTCTCGTTCCGGTCCATCCTGCCGAGTATTCTCTGCGTCTCTGAGCTCAGGTAGCTGAAACAACCGTTGTCAGAGGAAGCCTGTGTAAACAAGTGGTTTTGACCGGTAACAACCAACGCCGGATGAAGAGCTGATGAGAGTGGGGAGAAAGAAGAGAAGACTGGGGTCGGGGATAGAGAGGTTGTGACAATGGACAGACTGGGGAGAAGGAAGCGAGTGAATGGGTGTGTCCAGAGAACAGGGAGGAAGGAGTGATGGAGATGGGGGATAATGAGCGGAGAGGGTGAGACTTGGAGAAATTAAGGCAGTAGAGTTGGGGAGTGATTGGAGAGAGAGGGTCGGTGAACGGAGGTAATGGTGAGAGATCAGGATGGAACAAGATAGCGGGGAGGAGGAGAGGAGGAATGGAGATCGCCGTTCAGATGGAGGAGGAATTCCGGAAGGTCTGAAGAAATGTGGAAACGAAGAAGGGACAGAGAAAGTAAAGGATTTGGAGGAGATGAGTTGAGAGAGGAATGAGCTGAGAGTGCAGGAATGAGAAAGGAGGGAACGACCGAGGGATTTTGTCACTCGTACAGAGTCAATTATCAAGGACAGATGCACCTCCAGCTGGTTTCTGCTTTGAGCATTGGACTTTCCCTCCCTCCGAGTGAGGTGAACAATTCACCTCGAAACACGGTCCATTCAGAGCGTTTCCTCGCTTTCCTCGTCCAGTGGCGCACTCTCTCATTGTCCCTCCTTATTCCGTGGCATTCCCTGTCTCTTCCTCTCGTTCTCCTTCGACAAGCTTCCCCCACTCTCCACTTTTCATTCTACTTTTCCCTCCCACAATTCTTTCTCACTTTCTATCCCATCTCCCTCCCCTCCTCAAACCTTGCTCTTTTCTCTACCTCCTCTCTCCCATATTTGCCCCACTGTCTCCCCATCCCCATTGTCTTAATCCACTCTGTCACCCGTCTGCCACTCCCTTTTGCTTCTCTCCACGACCGACACTTCTGTCACCTTGACAAGCAGATGTGCTTACACACTCACAGATCCTTTCAGTATTCCCCGTCCCTTCCGACTGTCTACCTTCATTTCCTTCGGCCCATCTCCACCCCTACTCCCATCCGAGATTCCCGTTCTCTCCCAGCACACCTTCCTCCTTCCCGCCCCCACTCTTTCTCTGCCTTTCGTTTTCCTCAGTCCCTCGCATCCTTCTCCCACCCTGGCCTGGCACTGGCTCCTTCTGTCCCACACAACTCAGCCCCTTCCACGGCTTCCCTATTACGCACCTTCCCTCTCCCCTTCCTCTACACTATCCACTTTTAACGATTTTACCGGCTTTCTTTCCTCCTCTTCTCTTCCCTCATATTTCCACACCCACTTCAGTTATGCCTTCACTCGCCCTCTTGGATGCCGTGTTTCCTTACTTTCTCAATAATCCTCCCATGGGATACCTTATCAAATGCCTTGCTGAAATCCATATACACTACATATAATGCCCTTCCTTCATCAATGTGTTTAGTCACATTCTCAAGGAATTGAAGCAGGCTTGTAAGGCACGACCTGCCTTTGGTAAAGCGATGCTGACTATCCCTAATCATATTATACCTCTCCAAATGTTCATAAACCCTGCTTCTCAGGATCTTGTGCATCCACTGGTCAATAATTCCCTGGGCTATGTCCAACCCTTTCTTGAATAAAGGGTCAACATCCGCAACCCTCCAATACTCCGGAACATTTCCCCTCCCCGTTGATGATGTAAAGATCTTCGCCAGAGCCTCAGCAATCTCCATCCTCGCCTTCCATTGTAGCCTAGGGCACATCTCATCCGTTCCCGGCGACGTACCGACCTGATGCTCTCCAAAAGTTCAAGCTCATCCCCTTTCTTAAAATCCACACGCTGAAGCTTTTCAGTCAGCTGCAAGTGATCGCTACAATCACCAAGATCCTTTTCCATAGTGAATACTGGAGCAAAAATCTTCATTAAGGACCTCTGCTATTACCTCCGGTTCCATACACACTTTCGCTCTGTCACACTTGATAGGTCCTATTCTTTCGCGTCTTATCCTCTTAATCTCCACACACTTGAGGAAAGCCTTGGGGTTTTCCTTAATCCTGCCCGCCAAGAATTTCTCATGGCCCCTTCTGCCCCACCTATTTTCCTTCTAACCTCATTCCAGTTAGCCTTATAATCTTCTAGATCTCTAACGTTAGCCATTTCTCTCAATCTTTTTGCAAGATGTTCATTTTCGTCTTGACTAGATTTAGTACAGCCTTTGTACACATGGTTCCTGTGCCCGACCATAACTTCCTTGTCGCGTTGGAACGTACCTTTGCCGAACTCCACACAAATATCCCCTGAACATTTGCCTCATTTATGCCGTATTTTTCACTGAGAACATCTGCATCCAATTTAAGCTTGCAGTTTCCTGACTGATAGCCTGATGATTCCCCTTACTCCAACTAAATGCGTTTCTAACTTTTCTGTTCCTATCTCGCTCCAACGCTATTGTAAGGAAGATAAAATAAAGTTCGCTATCTCCAAAAAGGTCTCGCACTGAGTGTTGTGCTACCTGACGAAGTTCATTTTCCAATGCCATAAGAAGTGCATCGTCTCCTCTTATAGGCTTATCTACATATTATGTCAAGAAAATTTCATGAACAAACCTCAGAAACTCGATTCATCTAAATTCCTTGCTCCAGGGAGATACCAAATGATATTTTGGAAATACAAATCTCTCATCACGACCTCTTTATTATTATTACACCTTTCTACGATTTTCTTCCCAATCTAGTCCTCGATATCCCTGTTGCTATTGGGCGGCCTAAAAAAAAACACCTGGTAAAGTTATTGACTGTTTCCTGTACGTAACCTCCACCCACAGAGATTCCTTAGATAATTCCTCTATGCTATCCAACTTTCCTGGAGCTTGGTCACTATCTCTTTTGCCTCCCTGCCAGTACTTCTTGACTGTCTCTAAATATCCAAGTATCTGTAATGGCCAAAATGTCATATCTCCAAAGGAGATAGTGATCACACACTACATCCCTAACCATAGCATTGGAGAGGGATAGGTGGAGATAAGTTAGCAAAGGGTTTAGTTGGAATCGGGGTAAAATATGAGGCTATTACTCGTTTACTCTCATATTGTGTACTGTTTGCAAACATCGCCGAATATCCACCCAAACGAGATTTCGTAAGTTTATCGGTCCGGGGGCTACCATCACCCAGATGAATCCGGGAGCCGAACCGATGATCGCATTCCCACTATCTTTTTTTTTTATTTTCTTGTAAACCCTTTCTTTAGCTTTCACAAGAGCTTCGAGTTCCCTTTTCGGTTTGAATTGGATACTTCTTGAGAACTGAGAACTTATTTATTTTTGGAATACACTTGTCCTGCACCTTCCTCGTTTTTCACAGAAACGAAAGCAATTGCTGTTGTGTTGACAACCCTTGCAGATGTGGTTGGAGAAATGGCAGAAGAGTTCAACCCGGACAAATAGAAAGATAAAGCACAGTATTAAAGACAAGACCGTGTCGATGAGCAGAGGGATCTTCCGGTCCGTGTCTGTAGCTCCATGAACGTGGCTCCGCAGTTTGCAGACGATATGAGGATAAGTGGAGGGGAAGGCAGTTTTGAGGAAGTAGAGAGGCTACAGAGGGGCTTAGACAGGGCAATGTAATGGCAAATTTACTGTTGTGTTGAAATATGTATGGTCAGGCACTTTGGCAGAAAATAAAGGTTTGACTATTTTCTAAATGGAAAGGAAACATAAAAATCACAGAGAATCAAGGGGAATTTAAAGTCCCTGTGCGAGATTCCCTAAAGTTTTTTAGGGAAGTCTAGAAATCTACAACACATTCCCGGCTCCTCAGCCCACAATGTTGTGTCGATGATGTAAACTTCTCAGGTAGAGTCTGTGATGAGGAGGGCAAATGCAAGTCAGCATTTCGACGCTGAAGCTTTATAAAGCACTGCTGAGGCCTTACGTAGAGTGTTGTGAACAGTTTTGGGCCTCTTATCTTAGAAAGATGGTGCTCAAAGTGGAGAGGGTTCAAACGAGGTTCACAAAACTGATTCCAAGATTGAAGGGCGGCATATGGGAATTGCTGGATATCTCTAGTCCTGTACTCACTGGAATTTAGAAGGAAGAAAGGTGACCCCATCGAAATCTATTGAATATTTAAATTCCTTGATCGACTGGGTATGGAGAGGATAGTTTCTATAGTGAAGGATTCAATTACCAGAGGACAGAGACTTAGAAGAACTGCGCGTCACAAGGAGAACTTACTACAGCCAGTGAGTGGTGAATCAGTGTATTTCTTTGCCACAGGCGGCCGTGGAGGGCAAGGCATATTTTTATGGCAGTAATTCTCGATTGGTCAGGGCGTGAAGGAATACAGGGAGAAGGCAGGGGATTGAGGCTGAGAAGTAAAATGGATCAACCACAATGAAATTGAGGAGAAGTCTCCATGTGTCGATTAGTCCAATTCTGCTCCTAAATCTTACGTTCTTATGATGTTACTTCTGTTTTATTGTGGAAAGGCTAAATGCTATTGCTCGGTTTGACTGTCAGAAGACTGAGGTCACGAAAGTCACAGGATAAGATGCAGAAGCTGCCTTGCTTGTGTGAGCTAACAAAAGCTAGCAGCATTTCATACTATGAGCTAATGTTCACTTTTACCCAACACTGCCTTGGTAATGGAGGAACGGACTGCAGACGTGCAGTTCTAATTTTCTGCACTGCCCGGTCGCATCCGTAGACTGGCTGATACTGAACAAGTGCTTCTTGAAATCGCTCACTGACTATATTTGGCTGTTGGCTCGTGTCCAAAATACACTGTACAATTGTAAGAGATAACCTGATATTGGCGGAGTGGAAAGGCAACGGGATCACCTATTCGAGGGTTAACCATACACCAATGTCTGTGTATTTACTTCTGATTGATCCCAGGATAAATGCTTTTAAAGTCCAATTTGGTAAAACAGGGTAAATTATATCGAGAGGAATGATGTGGGACCCAGGGAGAGATGATCGACTGATTTGATTGTGCATGACCTATTTTTCCATTGGTCTATGTAACATACATAGACATGTTCATTAAGAATATCCCAGATGGTAGACACCCTGGGAGATGGAAGTTTCGGAGAGACGGACATGAACTGGAGTGGTGAGAGAGGGAAAGAGAAGAGGAGATTTGGAGCGTGGAACATCGAAGGGGAGGGAGATATCAGATGGCGTGAGACCCAGGGACAGTTGTCGGTCTGATTTGACCGGGGAAGGTAGATCACGCACGGATAGTAGATGTAATTTTCATGGAATTTAACAAGGAACTTGACAGGGTCCAGTTTGCAGACTTCATTGGAGGATGATGTGGAACCCGCGAACACCTCTCTGAGCAGTTTGATTGCGTTCAGCAATATGGCGGTTTCCCCGAGAATGTACACTGTGCAGTTAATAACCTTGCCGAACAGAGTAATGTTGGTGGCGTTGTCAACAGAGAGGACAGTTATCATTGACAGGAGGATCCTAATCAGCTGAGGAAGTTTGCCGAGCGCAGCCGCTTGCAGGTTAACTCGTTAAGGGCGAGCAGACATATTTCAGGACGACAAACCACTGCCAGACTTTCAGAGTGAACGGGAGGGACTCTGGAAATTATAGTAGTGCAAATGGACCTATGCATCCAGGTACACGTTTCCCTGAAAGTGGAGTCACATGGACCCTGGGGAGTGTTGTAGAGGAAACCAGGGGTACAGAGAAATATAAATTAAAACATTGAGCGCAATGCAGGCCCTTCGGTTGACAATGTTATGTTGAACGTGTACTGACTTTAGAAATTGCTTAGGGTTAACCATAATCCTCCAATATTGACGGCTCCATCGAGGAGTCTATAACAAGTTCCAATTGTATCCGCCTGCAGCAGAGTCGGATGTAGCACATTCCTGCCCACACCACTCTCTGCGTAAAAAAAAAACGGCTCCTAACATCCCCTCTGTCCTACTGCAAGCACCTTAAAACTGTTCCCTCTCCGGTTAGTCATCTCAGCCCTGGGAAAAAGCCTCTAACGATCCACACGATCAATGCCTCTCTTCACTTACACACCGCTATCAGGTCACCTCACATCGTCCGTCGCTGCAAGGACAGAACTCCGAGTTCACTGAAACTATTACCAGAAGCCATGATTCCCAATCCAGGCAACATCCTTTTTAATCTCCTCTGTGCCATTCCTATAGGTTCTACATCATCCCTGTTGTCGGGTGACCAGAACTGAGCACAGTTCCCCAAGTGGGGGTGGGGTGGGTGACCGCTGTGCATCATGGCTGTAACATTACCTCTCGCTGTTGAACTCAGTTCCACGGTTGATGATTACTAATGCATTGTATTCGTAAACACAGAGCTAAACTGCGCAGCAGCTACGAGTGTCTGATGGAATCGGACTCTAGGATCCCTCTGATCGTCCACACTGCAAGGTTTACCATTAGTAATATATTCTGCCATTATATTAAACCTACACAAATGAACAACCTCCCACTTACCTGGGTTGAACACAATCTGCCACTTCTCAGACCAGTTTTGCATTTATAAGACCATAAGACAAAATAGCGGAAGTCGACAATTCGGCCCATCGAATATGCTCCGCCATTTTATCATGAGCTAATTCATTCTGCCATTTAATGCCACTCCCACGCCTTCTCACCTTATCCTTTGATGCCCTGGCAACTTAAATAACTATCAATTCTCCCACCCAATTACTTGAAATCCACTTCCGCACGTGGCAACAAATTCCACAGATTCACCACCCTCTAGATAAAAAAATAAATCTTCTCATCTCTGTTCTGAATGGGCGCCCTTCAATCCCTAACTCGTCTCCTCTCGTACTGGACACCCCCACCATGGGAAACAACTTTGCCAAAACCAGTCTGCGTATGCCTATTAACATTAGAAATGCTTCTATCAGTTCCCGCTCATTCTGTTAAACTGCGAGGAGGGCAGTTCAAGAACCGACAAATGCACCGCATATATTAACCCTCTCATTCCCGAAATCATTGTAGTGAAGCTTCTCTGAACCCACTCCAAAGTCAGCTCAGCCTTTTTTTTTAAATAAGGTGCCCAAAACTGTACACAGTACTCCAAGTGAGGTCTTACCAGTTCTTATAGAGCCTCAAAATCACATCCTTGCTCCTGTACTCTATTCCTCTGGAAATAAATGCCAACATTGCATTCGCATTCTTCACCACCGACTCAAGCTGGAGGTTAACATTAAGGGTATCCTGCACGAGGACTCCCATGTCCCGTTGCATCAGAGAATTTTGAATGCTCTCCTTAGTTAAATAATATTCTGCCCGTTTATTTCTTACCAAAGTGCATGAACGTACACTTTCCAACATTGCATTTCATTTGCCACTTCTCTTCCCATTCTCCGAATCTATCTATGTGTCCCTGCAGACTCTGTTTCCTCAGCACTACTGGCATCTCCACCTATCTTTGTATGATCAGCAAACTTAGCCTCAAAGCTATCTATACCATAATCCAAATCGTTGACATCCAGAGTAAAAAAACGCAGCCACAACACGGACCCGTGGGGAACATCATTACTAACAGGCAGCCAAGCAGAATGGGATCCGTTTATTCCCACTCTGTTTCCTGCCAATCACACAACGCTCTGTCCACGTATGTAACTTTCCCGCAATTCTATAAGCTTTTATATTTTTTAGCAGCCTTATGTGCGGCACCTTGTTAAAGGCCTTCTAAAATTATGAGCCTTCTACAACAACTCTTTGCCTTCTGTGGGCAAGCCAGTTCAGGATCTCCAAAGCAATGTCCCCTTGGATCCCCTGCATCCTTTCTTTCTTAATAAGCCTTGCCTGGGGTACTTTATCAAATGACTGTGCGAAATCCATTTCCATTAAATCTACTGTTCTTTCTTCATCAATGTGAATAGTTACATCCTCAGAAGATTCAATCAGGCTCGTAAGGCACAACCTGCCCTTTACAAAGTTATGTTGTCTATTGCTAAACATATTATACCCTCCCCACATATGCATTAATTCTGCCTCTTACGATCTTCTCCATCAACCTAACAACCACTGAGATAGGACTCACAGGTCTAGAATTTCCTGGGCGCTACTACTCACTTTCTGGAATAAAGGAAAAATATCCGCAACCCACCAATCTTCCGGAACCGCGCACGTCCCCATTGATGATGCAAAGATCATCGCCAAACTCTCAGTAACCTCCTACCTTACTTCGCCGAGTAGCCTTGGGTACATCTCATCCGGTCCCGGTGACTTATCCAAAAGATGCTTTCCTAAATATCCAGCACATCCTCTTTTTAATTGTCTACTTGTTCAAGCTTTTCAGGATGCTGCAAGTCATCACTACAATCACGAAGGTCATTCTCCACTGTGAGATCTCACTAAAATCTAGCAACTCCCCAAGTTAATGTTCCAATAACAAATCAAGAACAATTTCCCGTCTTGCAGGCTTATCTACATAATTGTAACAATAAACCTTCCTAAAAACACCTAACAGACACCAACCCATCCAAACCTCTTGCGCTATGGAGATGCCAATCGATATTTGGGAAATTAATATCTCCCATCGCGGCAACTCTGTTATAATCATAGCTTTCCATGAACTGTTTCCCTATCTGCTCCTCGATATTCCTGCTACCATTGGGCGGCCTATGAAAAAAACAACTAGTAAAGTTATTGGATTTATCCGTAGGTAACTCCTCCATGGCGTCTGCCTTTCCTGCAGCTGTGTCACAATCTCTGATCAACGGTGCCACGCCCTCAGCTCTTTTTCCCACCCGCGCCCGTTCTGAAACATCTAAGAGTTGGCACATGACGTATCCATTCCTGTCTCTGAGCCTTCCAAGTCTCTGTAATGGCCACCAAATCATATCTCCAGGTGATTACTCTGGAAGATTGAACGGGGCACGACGCGCAAGCGCGTGAGGCAGCAGGAGAGTTTAAAAAGCGAGCAGATTAACAGAGCGGGGGACGAAGTGGAGGGTAGGAATGCTTTGGCTCCAGAGTCTTCGGCGAGCTGATGTTGAGGACTAGCTTCCTTGCAGTGAGATAGGGCCAGGTAATCTCCCTCAATTAATCTAATTAATTTAGGAATAGGTAATGGAGGCAGCAGTTAGGGCAGTCGAGTGTTCCGTTAACAATATGTCGAAAGTCCAGGCGAGCACAAACGTGCCTGATGACCACACCTGCAAAAGGTGCATCCAGATGCAGCTCCTCACAAAACGTGTTAGGGAGCTGGATAAATTTCAGATCATTCGGGAGGCAGAAGGAGAAATAAACAGGAGTTACAGGGAGACATTCACCCCTAAATGCCAGGAGGCATGTAGCTGGGTGACTGTGAGCGGAGGGAAGGGGAATAGACAGAATGAGCAGAGTACCCCTGCGGCGGTTCCCACCAATAATAAGTATACCGTTTTAGACACTGTTGGTGGGGACGACCTACCAGGGACAATTTTTAGTGGTCACGTCTCTGGCAGTGAGACTGGATCCTCAGCTCAGAGGGGATGAAGTGAAAAGAGGAGAGCAGTAGTGGTAGGGGATTCGATGGTTGGGGAGAGAGATAGGAGGTTCTGTGGGAGAGATCCAGAATCGCGGATGGTCTGTTGGCTTCCTGGAGCCAGCGTCCGCGATATCTCGGAACGAGTTCTCAGTATTCTCAAGTGGGGGTGTGAGCAGCTGGATGTCGTGGTCCATGGAGGGACAAATGACGTGGATAGGAAGTAGGAGGCTGTCCTGCAAAGAGTGTTTAGGGAGTTAAGTGCAAAGTTGGAGGAAGGGACCTCCAGGGTTGCCATCTCAGGATTGTTACCCGGGCCACGTGCAAGTGAGGGCAGAAATAGGAAGATCATGCAGCTAAATACGTGGTTTGGGACTTTGTGCAGGAAGGATAGATTCATGTTTCAGGAGAATTGGGCCTTGTTCCAGGGAAGGTGGCGCTTATACCGATGAGACGGGTTGCAACTGAACTGGTGGGGGACTAACATCCTTGCGGGAAGGTTTGCTAGTGCTGCACCGGGGGATTTAAACTGGATTTGCAGGGGGAGGGGAACCAGAGTGTTAGAGCAGATTGTGAGTTGGAGCAGTATAAAGGTCATGCGCGAGCTGCAAGTACAGTACATGGAGTAAAGGCAGATCCAGCATTTGAGGAAAGAGAAGCAGAATAAAGTCTGTATAGATAGTTAGGCAGAAGGGCTAAAGTGCGTGTACGACAATGCAAGAAACATCAGGAACAAAGGTAATGATATATTGCCCTTACTATATCTCAGTTCTATCCATACTGACTCTACATCTCCTGATTCTATGTCACACCTCGCAAGGGACTGAATTTCATTCTTCACCAGCAGAGCCACCCCATCCCTTCTGCCCATCTGTCTGTCCTTTCGATGGAACGTATACGCTTGATTGTTCATTTCCCAGTGAAAAGTGGCAGATACGTTCACCTCGGAGAAATGTGAGGCGGTATACTTTGGAAGGACAAACTCCAAGGCAGAGTACAAATAAATGGCAGGATTCGTGGTAGTGGGGAGGAGTAGAGTGATCTGGGGGCGGGGTACATGTCTACAGTTCCATGAAAGTTGCCTCACAGGTTGATAAGTTAGATAAGAAAGCCTATGGGGTGTAGGCTTTCATAAGTCGAGAGATAGAATTTTAGAGTCGCGATGCAAAGATTCAGCAGTATAAAATCCTGCTTAGGTCACACGTGGAGAACTGGTCGCCTCACTATAGAAAGGATGTGGAAGCATTGTAGACGGTGCAGATGAGATTTACCAGAATGTTGCCTGGTTTAGAGAGTGTGCATTATGATCAGAGATTCAGGGAACTAAGGCTTTACTCTTTGGAGAAAAGGAGGATGAGAGGAGACATGATAAAGATGTACCAGATATTAGGAGGAGTAGATAGAGTGGATTGCCAGCGCCGCTTCCCCAGGGCACCACTGCTCAGTACAAGAGGACATGGCTTTAAGGGAAGGGGTTGGAAGTTGAAGGGGGATATTAGAGGAAGGTGTTTTTACTCAGAGAGTGGTTGGTGCGTGCAATTCACTGCCGAAGTCAGTGGTGGAGGCAGATACATTAATGAAATTTAAGAGACCACTAGACAGAGAAATGGAAGAATTTAAGGTGGGGGGTTATATGGGGGGCATGGCTTAAGGGTCGGCGGGGCATTGTGGGCCAAAGGGACTGTAATGTGCTGTATTATTCTATGTTCAATGTTGTAACATTGCCAGACATTTCTTATTCGTCACTTCCGCCTATGAAGCCTCACTTAGACGAATTGCCTTGCCTGTCCTGACTGTTCACTACAGTGACATTTTCTCAGCCTAGTGATGGCACCCCTCCTCCTTTAATTCCTTCCACTTTCTCACGGCTAAAAATAGGGAAACCCGAAATATCTTGCTCTCCTGCTTGCTCCTCCTACACCCAACTCACAGTAATGGCTACAATGTCATAATTCACGCATTGATTCATTCCCTGAGCTCAGCCGCCTTTTTTTAAAGCGTCCTGCAGTGAAATATACGGAGCTCAGGGCACCAGTCGCATTATGTCTAAACTCTTGACATCTGAATTTTTCTGCGATCTTACCATCATCTGTCTCCATAGCGACTCCGCTATTTGCTCTGGAGCTCTGCATCCCATCCCCCTGCAACTCCCAAAAACTCTCATGCACAGCACTGACAAACCATCCCGCTAGGGTATCAGTTCCCCTCCAGTTCAGGTGTAAACAGTATTACATCTCTTCTATCTAGACCCATCTTCCTCGGAAAAAAATACAATGATTCCATGTTTTAGAGCCCAAACACTTATACTACGTGCTAATCTGTATGGCCTTCCTCTGTCTGAACACACTGGGACGGGTAGTGGTCTTGTCCTTTAATTTAATACCTAAATCCCTGTCAACACTTTGCAAAACCACCTTCCCATAGATACCCAATTTATTTGTACATATATGCTGCTCACTCACTTAAGAATCACAGAGAAGGAATGGTGTGCTGAGAAAAGAGGAAGGAAGTGTAGGAGAGTGGGGCCACAGAAAGGGTGTTCAGTTTGCAGCCCTTGGTTCAGAACTTGTGAGTTACCATTTTCTTGCTCCCTATCTTTGCTTGGAGCCAGCTTAAAATCCGAAATCCACTGACCCATGACTCGGAGTCAGAGACAGAGCGAGAATCCCTCCTTATAATCCCATCACACACTCCCCGGGTCAGACACAGACAGAATCTCCCTCCGCAACGATCCTTCACACACGCCCGGGGTCAGGCGCAGAGTGCAGCTCCCTCCACTCTGTCCCAACACACACACCCTAGGGCATACACGAAGCGAAACTCCGTCCACACCGTCCCAGCATAGTCTTCCAGGGTCAGTTAACCTGCGAAGCTCCCTAAATATTATCCCATCACACTCCCGGGGTCGGACATGTGAAGTACCTCCCGCACCGTCGCAGCACACCCTACCGGAGTCAGCAAAAGTACGAAACCCTCTCCCTCATCCGTTTCCCCCACTCACCAATACCCAGATTTTCGGCTTTCCAGTAGTCTTGAATGGTGTGTGTGTCTCGGAGATGGTGTGTGTGTGAGCGGATTGTGTGCTGCCGTTAGAGGAAGGAAGGGGAGGAGGGAGAAGACCAGAGAAAGGGTGCTGAGAATGCAAACACTGATGCAAGTGGTGTAGAACACGTGACCGGACTGAGATGCAGAGTTGTGGAGAGTTTCAGATCCTGGTGATCGATATCCGGTGCAACAGGTGGGGAGGTGAAACACCACCCATCATCTCTCCCTCTTACTACTCATAATTTCCTGTGACACAGAGTGGGAGGAGAGTGGTGGGACGACTTAGATGGGGAGCGTTTTGCACATGGAGTGTATCACCGAGATGGGGAAGGGACGTATGGTTACGTAAGGGATGATGGAGACGGCGAAGTGTGCAGAAGGGGGTTTGGGTCACGGAGACGGGTTTGCTTGGAACTGAGGGATGGGTGACGGAGACGAGAGTGGTGTATTGCAGACAGTGTGTGACGGTGACAGGAAGCACTGTAGGGGAGAAAGCTTGACGGGGTTGGATAGGGATTTTGCAGAGAGAGTGTTTTATGCATACGGATTGAAGTGTTTTCGATTGCTTTGGAATTACATTGCAGGATAACTTTCTCCGAATATTTCCTTCCTATCAGATCCTCGGCATCCCGAATGACCCTGAGTTCATCCAGTTCCATTTCCAACTCCTCAAAGCGGAATGTTAGAATATGCAGCTGGATGCTCTTAAGAACATAAGACTCAGGAGCAGAGGTCGGCCATTCGACCCATCGAGTCTGCTCCGCTATTTTATCATGAGCTGATCCATTCACCGATTTAGTTGCACTTCCCCCGCCTTCTCACCATAACCTTTGATGCCCTGGCTACTCAGATACCTACCAATCTCTGCCTTAAATACACCCAATGACTTGGCCCCCACTGCCGCTCGTGACATCAAATTCCAGAGATTCAAAACCCTCTGGCTGAAACAAAAAAAAAATCTTCGCATCTCTGTTCTGAATGGGCGCCCTTCAATCCTTAAATCATGCCCTCTCGTAATAGACTCCCCCATCGTGGGAAATAACTTTGCCAAATCCACTCTGTCCATGCCTTTCAACATTCGAAATGTTTCTACGAATGTTTCTATTCGAAATTCTTCTAAAATCCAAGAAGTACTGTGCTAGAGCGGTCAATCTTTCGTCATATGTTACCGTCTCATTCCCGGACTCATCCTACTGAAATTTCTCGGAACCCTTTCCAACGTCAGCACATCCTTTCTTAAATAATGTGCCTAAAACTGCACACAGCATTCTAACTGAGTTCTTACCAGTGCCTTATAGAGCTTCAACATCACAGCCTTGCTCCTATAATCTATTCTTCTAGTTGTAGACAATAGGTGCAGGAGTGGGCCGTTGGTCTTTTCGAGCCAGCACCGCCATTCAGTGTGATCACGGCTGAACATCCACAATCAATACCCTCTTCCTGCATTCTCCCAATATCCCGTGACGGCGCTATTTTTACGAGTTCTATCTAACCCTTTCTTGAAAGCATAGAGAGAATTGGCCTCCACTGCTTTCTGAGGCAGAGCATTCTATAGATCCTCAACTCACTGGGTGTTTTTTTTTTCTCTCTCCCGAACTCCGTTCTGAATTGGTTACTCCTTAAACTGTGCCCTTTGGTTCTGCACTCCCCCATCATCGGGAAAATGTTTCCTGCCTCTAGCGTGTCCAATCCCTGAATAATCATATATGTTTCAATCAGGTCCCCTCTCATCCTTCAAAATTCCAATGTATACAAGCCCAGTTGCTCCAATCTTTCATCACCCGACAGTCCCGCAATCGCGGTAATCAACCTCGTGAACCTTTGCTGCACTCCCTCAATAGCAAGAATGTCCTTCCTCAAATTTGGAGAACAAAACTGAACACAATACTCTAGAAGTGGTCTCACGAGGGCCCTGTGCAACTGCAGAAGGTACTCTTTGCTCTTATACTCAACTCCCCTTGTTATGAAGGCCATCATGCCATTAGCTTTCTTCACTGTATGCTGCACCTGCATGCTTACTTTCAGTGTCTGATAAACAAGGACACCTAGATCTCATTATACTTCATTTTTTCCCAACTTGAAACCAATCAGATAGTAATTTGCCTTCCTGTTCTTGTCACCAAAGTGGTTAACATCAAATTTATCCACTTTAAACTGCATCTGCCATGCATCTGCCCACTCATCCAACCTGTCCAAATCACCCTGCATTCTCCTAAAATCCTCCTCGTATTTCACACTACCACCCAGCTTTGTTTCATCTGCAAATTTGCTTATTTTATTTTTAATCCCTTCATCTGAATCATGAATGTATACTAAAAATAGCTGCGGTCCCAACACTGAGCCTTGAGGTACCCCACTAGCCACTGTCTGCCGTTCTGAAAACGACCCGTTACACCCTACTCTTTGTTTCCTGTCAGCCAACCAATTTTCTATCCATGTCTGTACTCTACCCCCAATACCATGTGCTCTAATCTTGCCCATTATTCTCCTGTGTGGGACCTTATCAAAGGTTTTTTGAAAGTCCGGGTACACGACATCCACTGACTCCCCTTGTCCATTCTCATAGATAGATTCTCATAAACTTCCAGAAGATTAGTCTTGCGGAGTCAGACAATAGATGTGATACCCACCACACGGACCCAACACACAGAGCCTAGGTCACAGACTGAGTAATCCTGTCACTCTCTCTCTCTCTCTCTCTCTCTCTCTCTCTCTCTCTCTCTCTCTCTCTCTCTCTCTCTCTCTCTCTCTCTCTCTCTCTTTCTCTTTCCTTTCCTTGAGAGTAGGAGCGGGGGAATGGGGGATTTTACCTCACCTTTCCTGCTGGTCAACGTTGAAAGAATAATTTGCTTTCGGGGATAGACCAATGTGGTTGAGGACGCACATATTTCTGAGACTGGTGGTCTGGCAGAAGTCCCGAAGTGAATTTGCGATTGTTCTGGATTCAAGGGCCGAATACAACTCAAGGGATTTTAGTCGATATTGGCTCCGGGTCCTGTTCATCTCCTCATATTGTTCCACAAGTCTCAGCTGGTCTCGTTCGGAAGAGATCAGGGAGGGGCGAAACTCTGTCAAGAAGAAAAGAGAAATTTGCAAAAGTTTCGGAAGGCTAGGTATTTTTTAAAATATTATAAGGCTAGCAGGAAGGATCTTAAGAGGGAAATTAGGAGAGCCAGAATGGGCCATCTGAAGTCCTTGGAGGCAGGATTAAGGAATAATTATTCGGGACTGGATGAGATGTACCCCAGCTACAATGACAGGCGAGAGATGAGATTGCTGAGCCTCTGGCGATGATCTTTGCATCGTCAATGGAGACGGGAGAGGTTCCGGAGGATTGGAGAGTTGCGAATATTGTTCCTTTATTCAAGAAAGGGAGCAGAGGTAGCCCAGGAATTTATAAACTAGTGAGTCGTAACTCAGTGGTTAGTAAATTGATGGAGAAAATACTGAGAGGGAAGATTTATGAACATTTGGAGACGTATGATATGATTAGGAATAGTCAGCATGTCTTTGCTTAGGACAGGCTGTGCCGTACGAGCCTGATTGAATTTTTTGAGGATGTGATTAAACACATTGATGAAGGAAGAGTAGAAGATGCAGTGTATATGGATTTCAGCAAGGCATTTGATACGTTACTCCAGGTAATGGTTATTGAGAAAGTAAGGAGGCACGGGATCCAAGGGGACATTGTCTTGTGCAACCAAAACTGGCTCACAGAAGGTAATGAGTGGTTTTAGACGTGTCATGTTCTGCATGCCAGTGGTGTGCCTCAGGGACCTGTTCTGGGACCCTAACTTCTCGTGATTTTTTAGTGACCTGGATGAGGAGGTGGAGGGTTGGGTTAGTACGTTTGCTGCTGACACAAAGGTTAAGGGTGTTATGTACACTGTGGAGGACTGTCAGAGTTTACAGCGGGAACTTAATAGGATGCAAAACTGGGCTGAGAAGTGGCAGATGAATATCAACCCAGAGAAGTGTAAAGCGGTTCATTTTGGTAGGTCAAATATGATGGCAGAATATGGCATTAATGGTAAGGCTCTTGGCAGTGTGGAGGATCAGAGGAATCTTGGTGACCGAGTCCATAGGACGCTCAAAACAGCTGCGCCGGTTGACTCTGTGGTTAAGAAGGCGCATGGTGTATTAGGTTTCATCAATCGTGGACCTAAATTTAGAAGCCCAGAGGTAATCTTGCAGCTATATAGGTCCCTGGTCAAACCATTGGAGTACTGTGCTCAGTTGTTTTCGCCTCACTGAAGAACGGATGAGGAAGCCATAAAAAGATTGAGAGGAGATTTACAATGATGTTGCCTGGAATGGGAACCTATTTGTGAATAGGTTGAGTAAACTCGGCTTTTTCTCGTAGGAGCGACGGAGGATAAGAGGTGACCTGACAGAGATGTATAACATGATGAGAGGCACTGATCGTGTGGACAGTCAGAGACTTTTTCCTACGGCTGAAATGTCTATCAGGAGTTGGCACAGTTTTAAGGTGCTTGGAAGTAGTTACAGAGGAGATGTTAGCGGTAAGCTCTTTACTGAGAGAGTGATGGGCTGCCGGCAACGGTGGTGGATGGGAATACGATAGGGTGTTTTAAAAGACTTTTGGATAGGTACATGGAGCAGAGTAAAATAGAGGGTTAGTGGTAAGCCAAGTAATTTCTAACGTAGGTACATGTTCAGCACAACTTTGGTGGCCGAAGGACCTTATTGTGCTGTAGGTTTTCTGTTTTCAGGAAAACTACACAACTCAGAACATGGGTCCCAGCAACATATCATCCAGGACTCTCATTTCCTCCACAGAGTATCCTTTTGTTACCCTTGTTAACGAATCCCGACAGCTCGCCTCTGCTCTTCTTCAAATTACCTTCTGAGCCACAGAACAGAACATTAAACAGAGCCGCCAAATTGCTGTCAGCAACTACCACCACACACACACACACAAACATGCATTCGAAGTGGGTGGTGATCTAATGGGTCCTACAGGGAGTGGTGTCCACGCAGACATGGGTTCACTGATGCAAAGCTCCTCCGGCACCATCGCAGCACACTCTAATGGAGCCTGAAAAACTGTGCAACTCTCTCCCTCCTCCGCGCTACCCACTCACCAACACCCAGCCTATAGGCGTACGAGTGTCCAATTGAGTGTGCCTCTCCAAGATGGTATGTCTCTGCGTGTGTGTGTGTGTGTGTGTGTGTGTGTGTGTGTGTGTTTGTGTGTGTGTGTGTGTGTGTGTGTGTGTGTGTGTGTGTGTGTGTGTGTGTGTGTGTGTGTGTGTGTGTGTGTGTGTGTGTGTGTGTGTGTGCTGCGAGAAGACCAAGGAAGGGGAGGAGAGAAATGGCCAGGGAAAGGGTGTTAAGATTGCAGATACTGAAGCAAGTGGTGTGGAACCACACGACCGGCCTGTGCATACAGAGCTGCTGAGAAGCTCAGATCCTGTTGGTAGATATCCAGTGGGAGGGCGATGTGTGATACTAGGCGTCATCTCTCCCTTATACTGACCAGAATTGCCTGACACACAGAGAGGGACGGGGGAGTGAGCGGAGTCGACGTAGATGGGGATCGTTTAGCAAACGGAATGTATCTCGGATACGGAGATGGGCGTAGGGAACGTACAGTATGTGAGAGCGGGTAGAGAGAGTGTGTCAAATAGAGAGAGAAGGGAGTCAGCGCAGAAAGAGAGACAGGGAGAGGGAAGTAGAGACATAGAGATTTGGATGTGGGCAGAGAGTGTGTGTGTGGGCGTAGAGTGAAGCAGGAAGAGAGAGAGGGAGGGAGAGAGAGATAGAGAGAGATATAGATCTATAACCCATGGAATGTCCGTACAGACAGGACCGGGGTCAGACAGAGTGAAGCACCCACAATTCCGTCCCATCAATCATACCCGGAGTTAGACACAGAGTGATGATCACTCCACACCGTCTCATCACAGTAATCTTGCGTCAGACACCGACCCTTTCGTTCTCCGGCTATCTGTAGCTATCTGTTTGTCTGTCTGTCTGTCTGTCTGTCTGTCTGTCTGTCTCTCTCTCTCTCTCTCTCTCTCTCTCTCTCTCTCTCTCTCTCTCTCTCTCTCTCTCTCCCACATACTCTATCCTTAAGGTTAGGGGCGTGGGAGGGGTGTTTTACCTCACCTATCCTGCTGGTCAACAGTTGGCAGAATTTGCTTTCGGGTACAGAGAGATTCTTGTTGAATGTGTAACCACGCTTGCGACAGTTGGTCTGGCCGAGGACCAGAAGTTAATTCGGGGTTATCCTCGATTCAACGTGTGAATGCATCTCATGGACATTTAGACGATATCGGCACCGGTTTCTGTTCAACTTGTCCCCAAAGGTTTCTTGTCTCGGTCGGAAGTGATCGGAGAGAGACGAATATCTGTCAAAAAGAAAAGTAAAGCTTACAAAAGGGGTTCGTAAAGTTTGGTAATTTTAGAGATCTCGAAGATTATAAGGCTACTAGGAAGGTGCTTAAGAAGGAAATTAGGAGAGCCGGAGGGGGCCATGTGAAGGTGTTGGCGGGCAGGATGAAGGAAGACCCCAAGACATTCTACAAGTGCGTGAAGAGCAAGAGGGTAAGTCGTGAAAGAATTGGACCCATCAGGTGTGACAGTGGGAAAGTGTGTACGGAACCAGAGGAAATAAGAAAGGTACTTAATGTATACTTTGCTTCTTATTCCCTATGGAATAGGATCTTGGTGATAGTAGTGATAACTTGCAACAGACTTAAAAGCTTGAGCATGTGGAAAAGTCACTCGGACCGGGTGAGATTTAAACTAGTCTACCATGAGAGGCGAGGGAGGCGATTACTGAGCCTCTGGCGATGATATTTGAATCATCAGTGGGGACGGGAGAGTTCCTGGAGGATTGGAAGGTTGCGGATGTTGTTCCTTTATTCAAGGAAGGGAGAAGAGATAGCCCAGGAACTTATAGACTAGTGGGTCTTACACCACAGGTTGGTAAGTTGATGGAGAAGATCCTGAGAGGCAGTGTTTATCAACTTTTTGTGTTGAGTGATATGATTAGGAATAGTCAGAATGGCTTTGTCAAGGGCAAGTTGTGCAGATTTCAGCAAATCAATGTTAAGTTTCCCCATGCATGGCTTATTGAGGAAGGAAAGAGGCATGGGATACAAGGCGACATTGCATTTTGGATCCAGAACTGGCTTGCCCACAGAAGACAAAGTGTGGGTGTGGACGGTTCATTTTGGGCTTGTAGGTCGGTGACCAGTGGAGTACCTCAGGGATCTGTTCTGGGACCCTTACTGTCCGTGTTTTTTTTTTAAATCACCTGGATTAGGAAGTGGAGCGATGGGCTAGTAAGTGGAATTGATAATGCAGTGGTGGTTGGGAGTGTGGAGGTGTGGTGACATCTTGAGGTCCGAGTCCATAGAACGCTCAAAGCAGCTGCGCAGGTTGACGCTGTGGTTGTGAAGGCGTATGGTGTATTTTCCTTCATCAATCGTGGAATTCGATTTAGAGCCGACAGGTAATGTTGCAGCTATATATGACCCTGCCCAGATCCCACTTGGAGTACTGTGTTCAGTTCTCGTGGCCACAATACATAAGTAATTTGGAAGCCATAGAAAGGGTGCAGAGGAGATTTACATGGATGTTCCTTCTATTGGGGAGCTTGCCTTCTGATAATTGGTTGAGGTATTCTCCTTGGAACGACGGAGGATGAGAGGTGACCTGACAGACATGGACAATATGATGAGAGGCTTTAATCGTATGGCTAGACAAAGATTTATTTTTTTCCCTAGGGCTGAAGTGGTTGCCACAAGAAGGCACAGTTTAAGTAGCTGTGGTGTAAGTACACGGACATGTCAGGGGTATATTTTTACTCAGAGGGTGATGAGTCTGTGGAAATGGCTGCCGGTAACGGTGGTGGATGGGGATAGGATAGGGTCATTTGGGAGACTTTCAGATGGGTACATGGAGATGAGTGAAGGGCTATAGGTAAGCCAAGTATTTTCTAAAAGAGGGACATGTTCGGCACGACATTGTGGGCCGAAGAGCCTGTATTGTGCTGTAGGTTTTCTATGTTTCTATGAAAACTGCGCAACTCAGAACATGTGTCTAAGCAACATACCATCCAGGACTCCCATTCTCTCCACAGAGCCCCCGTTTGTTACCCATCACAGGGCGCTGAAAGCAGCTGCGCAGGTTGACCCTGTGGTTAAGCAGGCGTACGCTGTATTTGCCCTCATCAATCGTGGAATTCAAATTAGAGCCGAGAGGTAATGTTACAGCTACGTAGGACCCTGGTCAGTCCCCCCTTGGAGGACTGTGCTCACTTGCCGTCTCCACACTACGGAAAGGATTTGGAAGCCTAGAAAGGGTGCAGAGAAGATTTACAGGGATGTTTCCTCGAGTGGGGATCATGCCTTATGATAATACGTTGAGCTTTTCTCCTTGGAGCCAAGGAGAATTAGAAATGAGACAAGCAGGTGGAAAATATGATGAGAGGCATTAATCGTATGGATAGACAAAGCCATTTTTCCCCATGGTTGGAATGGTTGCCACAAGAGGACACTGTTTAAGTAGCTGGGGTGCAACTACAGAGGAGATGTCAGAGGTATATTTTAATTCAGAGAGTGGTGAGTGTGTGGAATGGGCTGCCGGCAACGTTGGTGGAGGCAGATACAATAGGGTCTTTTAAGAGACTTTCAGATGGGTACATGGAGCTTAGTGAAGGGCTATAGGTAATGTCTAAAATTACCAAGTAATTTCTAAAAGAGGGACATGTTCGTCACGACTTTGTGGGCCGGAGAGCCTGTATTGTGCTGTAGGTTTTCTATGTTTCTATGAAAACTGCGCAACTCAGAACATGGGTCCCAGCAAGATACCATCCAGGACTCGCGCTCACTTATGGCAGCCTCCGTTTGTTACCCATATGAACGAATCCCCTGTCACGACAGCTCGCCTCTGCTGCCCCTCATATTCCCTTCTGAGCCACAGAACATTAAACAGAGCCGCCAAACTGCTGTCAGTAATTACCACATACACGCACAAACACACCAGTATCCGAGGTGTGTAGTTGTGTATGTTCGTAGGGGGCGGTGTGGGGAGCTTGAGGCCGGATTGGGAATATATGGGTTGTACTATATTGGGTCCTACAGGTTGTGGTGTCCACGGACATGAGGACACTGATGTAAATTTGCTCCGGCACCATTGCAGCACACTCTAATGGAATCAGAAAATCTGCGCAACGCTCTCCCTCCTCCGTTCTCCCCACTCACCAATATCCAGCCTTTATGCTTTCGAGTGTCAAATTGAGTGTGCCTCGCTAAGATGGAATGTGTGTGTTTGACTGGTTAATGTGCGCCGAGAAGACCAAGGAAGGGGCGGAGTGAAGAGGCCAGGGAAAGGGTGTTAACTTTGCAGAAACTGAAGCAAGTGGTGTGGAACCACACGACCGGCCTGTGCATACAGAGCTGCTGAGAAGCTCAGATCCTGTTGGTAGATATCCAGTGGAAGGGCGATGTGTGATACTAGGCGTCATCTCTCCCTTATACTCACCAGAATTGAATGTCACACATAGAGGGACGGGGGAGTGAGCGGAGTCGACGTAGATGGGGATCGTTTAGCAAACGGAATGTATCTCGGATAAGGAGATGGGCGTAGGGACCGTACAGTATGTGAGAGGGGGTGGAGAGTGTGTGTCAAATAAAGGCAGTACAGCAAAAGAGAAGAGAGTCAGCGCAGAAAAAGAGAGAGGAGAGGGAAGCAGAGACATAAAGATTTGGGTCTGGACAGTGAGTGTGTGTTGGCGTAGAATGAAGCAGGAAGTGAGAGATGGAGGGAGTGAGAGACAGAGAGAGAGAAAGAGAGAGAGACAGAGAGTGTCAGAGAGACAGAGAGAGAGAGAGAGTGAGATAGAGAGAGAGATACAGAACAATAACCCATGCAATGACCGAACCAACATGACCGGGGTCAGACACAGAGTGGAAGCTCCCATGAACCGTCCCATCAATCACACCCGGAGTTATACACAGCGAAGATCCCTTCACACCGTCCCTTCACAGTATCCGTGGGTCAGACACCGACTCTCTAGTTCTCTGATTCTCTCTCTCTCTCTCTCTCTCTCTCTCTCTCTCTCTCTCTCTCTCTCTCTCTCTCTCTCTCTCTCTCTCTCTCTCTCTCTCTCTCTCTCTCTCTCTCTCTCTCTCTCTCGCTCTCTCTCTCTCTCTCTCTCTCTCTGCTCTCTCTCTCCTCTCTCTCTCTCTCTCTCTCTCTCTCTCTCTCTCTCTCTCTCACTCTCTCTCTCACACTCCTCTCACACACACTCTATCCTTAAGGTTAGGGGCGTGGGAGGGGTGTTTTTACCTCTCCTATCCTGCTGGTCAACAGTTGCAGAATTTGCTTTCGGGTACAGAGAGATTCTTGTTGAATGTGTAACCACGCTTGAGACAGTTGGTCTGGCCGAGGACCAGAAGTTAATTCGGGTTATCCTCGATTCAACGTGTGAATGCAACTCATGGACATTTAGACGATATCGGCACCGGTTCCTGTTCCACTTCTTGTTCCCCAAAGGTCTTCTAGTCTCGGTCGGAAGTGATCGGAGAGAGACGAATATCTGTCAGAAAGAAAAGAAATACTCACAAAAGGAGTTCATAGAGTTTGTTAATGTTAGAGATCTCGAAGATTCTAAAGCTAATAGGAAGGAGCTTACGAAAGAAATTAGGAGAACCAGAAGGGGCCATGTGAAGGCCTTGGCGTGCAGGATTAAGGATGACCCCTATGTGAAGAGCAAGAGGGGAAGACGGAAAAGAATTGGACCCATTAAGTGTGAGTGGAAAGTGTGTATGGGACCTGATGAAATAGCAGAGATACTCAATGTATACTTTGCTTCAGTATTCACTATGAAAGAGGATCTTGGTGATAGTGGTGATAACTTGCAACAGACTGAAAAGATTGAGCATGTGGAAAAGTCACTGGACCGGATGAGATGTAACCCAGGCTACCATGAGCGGCGAGGGAGGATATTACTGACCCTCTGGCGATGATCTTTGAATCATCAGTGGGGACGGGAGAGTTCCTAGAGGATTGGAGGGTTGTGGATATTGTTCCTTTATTCAAGAAATGGAGAAGAGTTAGCCCAGTAAATTATAGACCAGTGAGTCCTACACCAAAGGTTGGTAAGTTGATGGAGAAGATCCTGAGAGGCGGTAGTTATGAAACTATTTGAGAGGTCTGATATGATTAGGAATAGTCAGAATGGCTTCGTCAAGGGCAATTTGTGCCGTGCGAGACTGATTGATTCTTCTGAGCATGTGACTGAACACGTTGATGGAAGGAAGAGCAATAGATGTAAACATATAACCATATAACATATAACAATCACAGCACGGAAACAGGCCATCTCGGTCCTCCTAGTCCGTGCCGAACTCTTAATCTCACTTAGTCCCAGCTACCCGCACTCAGCCCATAAACCCCCACTCCTTTCCTATCAATATACCTATCCAATTTTACCTTAAAGGACACCACTGAACTGGCCTCCACTACTTCTACAGGAAGCTCATTCCACACAGAAATGTAGAGCATATGGATTTCAGCAAATCATTTG
>NW_026780063.1:0-56440 GCF_030144855.1 Hypanus sabinus
CAATCTATAAATATGTTTTATGTCATTATCGATAAATAAAATAGATTGTGTCATGATCAATATTAAAATGTGCATTTTGTGTCAATAACAGTCTTGGAAATGTTGAGTTTGGTCCCTGTCTCCATTCCTCCTGTAATCCACAACCAGCTCCTGTATTTTTGTCACAATGAGGGAGAGATTGTTTTCTTGACACCACTGTGTCGGGGTAATGACTTCTTCTCTGTCGGTTGCCTCGTTATTATCTGAGATTGGGCCAATCAATGTAGTGCCGTCAGCAAATTTAATTCGCAGATTGGGACCCGCCACTGCAGCCCTACAGTACACTATGTACTGATTGCAAAGCTACGACATTGCATGTGAATAGCCTCCCCTCCCCCAACTCTACTCTTTCTGCGTCACCAGCAGACTGGGACATCTCACATCTCGCTGCCTCCGCCAGGACATTAAACTGTGAACAACTGTGGTCAGGGACTGATCTCTGGGGTACTCCAAACGCTACCTCCTTCCAGTCTGAAAACGACCCACTCATCCAGACACACACTACCGGCAGTTTACCGACTCAGTTTAGCCTAATCACCTACTCCTGAGAGTCACTACCATTGCTGACTCTGATTTTGCCACCGTCAAATGCCGGGAGGGACATAATAATCAGAAAGTCTCTAGTCACAGCCGTGTAAATAAAATGTGATCTCAGTGGGTGTGTGGCGCATGCTCAGAATGCGAAGGAGACAGACAGACTGAGCCAAGTCGCAGACTGATGAAGGGGAGGAATGATCCATTTTGACACAGAGAGGGAAGCAGAGAGTTTGATGTTGTGCCTGATGCCGGAACTGTGGCCAGTTAGAAGATGAAGGTTTGTTCCTCTAACTTGTTTTGAGTTGTGACTGTGTTTTAATCAGAAGGCACCATGGAGAGTAAAATTACCTGAGTTGAAATGTTGTCCTTCACACACTGACGTGCTTTGTAAACTTCTAACAGTGTAGAAAATTAAAAGGATTTGTGTATGGGAATCTCGAACACAACAGCACGTTAGTTCCGCTCTATCTGTCAGTTCACCAGCGCTTGAACACAAAGTACACTGCAGATGCTGTGGTCAAAGCAACACGTACAAGACGCTGGAGGAACTCAGCAGGTCGGGCAGCATCCGTGTAAATGAGCAGTCAACGTTTCGGGTCAAGACCAAAGACCGAGATCTACAGCTTCGCTCTGGGAAGCGGCCGTTCACCTGCTCCGTGTGTGCGAAGAGACTCATTCAGTTAACCCACCTTGTGATGCTCCGGTGAGTTCACAGGAAATAGAGGCCACATTTCTGTCCGGAGTGAGCAAAGAGTTTTACTCAATCATCCCAGATGCTGCAACACCAGCAACTTCACATCAGGGAGGAAGTTCAAATCAGCTCCGTGTTAAATGTTTAACCATCACGGTGACTGAAGGCAGCTGCAGGTTCTTGAGGGACTGTTACTGTCAGATTCTGCAGTTCTTGCGGCTGCTCATCGCACCCAGGACTGAACCCTGGTCCCTGAGCATTGGAGGAGTCTGTTCTGTTGATGTTAGCCTTAGACTGGACTGGTGCTTAATAATGTGGATCTGTGAAACATAAATCAGTCTGTATCAAATCCCCTGTCTCACTTGAGTGGCCACTCGGCCCAGCTGTTCCCTGCCCATGTTTCTGTTCCATATCAGTATATGAAAATCTACCCCCGCCGTTTCCCTCTCACTCTCCCTGAGATGACAGGTTGCAACTAGTCACCACTCCGTCGGATAGGAGATTTCCCTTGAATTTCATAGAATCACAGAAATCTACAACATATTACCGATGCTTTGGCCCAGAATGTTGTACTGACCATATATCTTAGTCTAGGTCTGTTTAGAATTACCCTACCGCATAGCCACCCATTTTCCCGAGCTCCATGTACCTATCCAAGAGTCTCTTAAAAGACCCTATTGTATCCGCCTCTACCACAGTCGCTGGCAGTGCATTTCACTCACACACCACTCTTTGTTTAAAAAACCTGTCTCTGACATCTCCTCTGTACCTAATTCCAGGCAGCTTAAACCTATGCCCCCTCGTGTTAGCCGTTTCTGCCCTGGGAAAAAGCCTCTGGCTATCCACACGACCAATGCCTCTCATCATCTCATACACCTGCATGAATTCCCTGCATGATTTTCTCCGGGCTGAACAAGGCGATGAGCTCACTGTGGTTGTGACGTTCTTCAGGGCTCCAGACGAAGTTGGTTAAACTCCTTCTTCCCTGCTCTTTTCAACGTTTTGTGTCATTTTCACCAATTTTAAAGGACTGTGCCTCAGACAGCTGGGTTGTTGCAATTGTTACATACCAGCAGCAATAGATCACTAACGGAGTCTG
Source organism: Hypanus sabinus (assembly GCF_030144855.1). Classification (NCBI taxonomy): domain Eukaryota; kingdom Metazoa; phylum Chordata; class Chondrichthyes; order Myliobatiformes; family Dasyatidae; genus Hypanus; species Hypanus sabinus. Next base: position 2,367 of record NW_026780063.1, read on the forward strand.
GTTTCCATGTTAAAACCACTATCTTCATTAGTATCTGCTCCAAATCTAAAAGATTGAACGAAATAAACAGCAATTAACAGTGTTATGCGTATATATAGCTCCTAAACTATCAAGCTTGGGAAACAATGCTTGAAGTCTTCAGATGGTAACGTGGAAAAGTTCAGTAATCCACGGAATAAGTCAGTGAGAGGAGAGATTTATAAATCCACACGAAAATGTAGAGAGAAGGCAATTACGAAGAATTCCACACACATTCCACGCTGGGTAAACGAAATAACTGTCGCCGAAGATCTTATCCGTCGATTAGTTCCGAATTCCACTTAGAAATATCACCAGGTGACAGTCACAGGAATATCGTCTTCAAGTGGTTACCGCAGAACACCCCGATTCCAGGCAAGGGACAACAAAAGTGACACCACAGGATACTCCAGCAAATCCACACATATTGATGATACGAAGTGACAGTCACATATCCGTTGTGCACTGCGTGCCGATGATCAGATTAACCCAACTTTTTGGGCATGGAAGAGTTGTAGCCTATAGCAGTCACACGCTGAAGTTCCAACAGCTTGTCTCCCTCTCCCTCTCCCGCTCCCTCAGGCTGCCGCAGCCTGTGTCTGACGTCACAGCCCCGCCTCACTCTGGCACTTAAAGCGACACTCACAGTAAACGAACCTGTGGTCTCGCAAAGCAATGCACCTCCAAAGTCTGACAGCAGACTCGCGAGTGAATCTTCGATGGTGTAGAGTCAGAAACCGAAGATTTGCCAGATTGAGTCAGGGGCTGCAGAGAGAGATGGGGTCCAGAGGAGGAGGACGAATAAGACCAGCACGATGTGGTTAAAAGTGAAAGATTAGAAGCATTTGGAAACTGGTTGATCGAAAAAAAAGGTGGTTAATTTCAGCAAAACACAGGTGGAAATCAACAGATCAGGCAGAAATTTTGGAGAGGAATACATAGAAAACGTTTTGGCAGAGCCCCTTCCGCATGCCTAGCCTGTGTACTCCGCTGCTTAGTTGCTCTCTGAATTCAGAGTTCCTGCAGCGTTTTGTGTGTGTGCGTCTCAGTATTTCCAGCAACTGCAGAATCTCCTATGTTTTATATCTGCATTTTACATTGGCATTAGATACACGTTGATATTGAGTATATTGTTTATGGGAGCCGCTCTCTGCGTTAAAACAGCTGCAGATTTTTTCGATACCCACGATATAAAAAAAATGAGGTATGGATATTGAACCGGTGCTTGCAGAAATGTTTAATGGCACCGTGTCTACCCATAGGGCCATGCGTTAAGAATTTCGCCGGCGCTGAAGCGCCGATGAAATGCGCAGGCGTTAGGCTGAGGACGACCATGAGTTTCACGCATGCGCACAGTACTCTGAAGGCTTTGAAAATGTCGGTTGCAAGTAAGAGCGATTCTCCGTCTTTTTATCTTGAACAGCGACTTCAGGACGATTCTTGTGAAATCCGGACACCGTGATCCGCAATCCCGGGACAGTCCTGCTCTCTTCCCTCTCTCTCAGCCCCACGATCCGTACACGGGCTCCGGGGAGCTTCCGGTTGATGAGGGAATGGGAACCGATGGATCTCTCAGACAGAGCTGAGCTCCAGCTATCTAAATGCAAGGATTAGGAACTCGGAGAAAGGGAACAAAATCTTTTACATCTCCAGTTGAGAAAATCGGCATTAGCACACTTTTCCGTAGATGCTGCCTGGCCTGCTGAGCTCCTCCAGTATTTAGTGTGTGTTGCTTCCTCTACCTCCTCTTGTTCTGGACTTTTCTACCGGTGAGAACATGTTTTGTCCCATTCTCTCTGGGTACGTAATGATATCAAACAACTTTGCCCTGGGCAACAAGTAGCTTTCACATCACAAATGTGTCAGTCTCCAGTGAGACAGACTACTGCCCTTCCCTTCATATTCATTGGCATTGCATTCACTGAGTTCACCACCGTCAGTCATTGGGGGAGGATTCAGGGGGAATATTTATGTAGAATACAGAAACTAGTGATGCCTGTTTGCATTTTGGTGATGCAAAAGTTGGTGGAGAATTTGCAAGTGGGAAGAAGTGGAGTGATATTTGGAAATCTGACTTTTTAAAGCATAATTTAGCAAGCAAACCACATATGGACAATGTGCAAAAGCTTTGGTGAGAAAATCCTCCATTTCCTGTTACAGGCCTGCTGCATAGGTTGTGTGAGAGTGCAGGTGAACTCGATCAAACCCAGAGGAGATCAAAGTTCCTATTGACCGTGATTTGCTAGCTGTGAAAATGAATACCTCTCTATATAAAATTCACTGTGCACATCTTGTCACTGGGTAAAAAATACACAGTGCAAGATTTATCTGCACACTGGTTATTACAAATTAGAGGGGAGATTATTACAAATTAGAGGGGTATTGGAGGGAAGGAGGGGAGACCTCCAGTGTCCCTGATGCCCTCACCTGCAAGATGTGCAGCTTATAACCCTGCACTTCAATGAGCTGCAACTTGAAATGGGTGAATTCCAGATCATCCAGCAGTTGGAGGGGGTGATAGATATGACATGAAGAGAGGTGAGTTACTCCCAAGGTGCAGGACACATGAAACTGGGTGAGAATCAGGAAGGGGAATGAGGTTAAATAGGCATCGCAGAGTACTGTAGTGGCCATCCCCCACAACAACAGGTGGACCACTTTAGAAACTGTTGGGGGAATTACCTGGCAGAGGAAAGTCAAAGGGCTGATAGGGGATTCGTTATTTAGAGGAACAGAACAAGAGGGGGTGAATAACCTAGTGGTAAGACATGCTAGTGGTAGTGAGCAGGGGAGGGGGTGATGTAGTTAAAATAAGTTGTAGAGGGAATGGGAGCCAGAATGACAGAACAGATGGTGGAGAGGGTGAATTGAATTGACTTTATTAGATACATACTTCATAAACATGAGGAGTAGAAATATTTACCTTACATCTCCATCTAAATGTGCAACGTGTAATTTACATAGATAGTTTGCACATAGGACAGTCAATATAACATCGAAATGCAATTGTATCAGCATGAATTAATCAGTCTGATGGCCTGGTGGAAAATGATGTCCCGGGGCCTGTTGGTCCTTTTGCTGTGGTACCGTTTCCTGGATGGTAGCAGCAGGAACAGTTCGTGTTTGGGGTGAATTGGGCCTGTTTGTCCCTGATATTTGTTGGGCCCTTTTTACACACCTGTCTGTGTAAATGTACTGAATCATGGAAAGTAGATTGTGCAATGTATAATTTCCTTGTTTATATTTAGAGACATTTTTTGGTGTATAAAATGATGAGGGGTATTGCGCTTGTGAATGGCCAGAGGAGTGTTTTTTACCCAGGGTTGAAATGGTTAATGCCGCTTTTCCACACTCCCATAGACCCTTTGTCCATCTCCTGAGTAAATTGAGTTTGAAAAATATTTAAGATCTCCCCCATCTGCTTTGGTTCCACACGTGGATTGCCATTCCGGTCTTCCAGAGGACCGACTTTTTGCCTTGCAATCCTTTTGCTCCTAATCTATCACTAGAATCCCTGAGGATTATCCTTCACCTTTTCTGTGACAGCAACGTCATGCCTTCGTTTAGCCATTCGGATTTATTTCTTATGTGTTCTCTTGCATTTCTTATACTCCATAAGAAACTGACTGTCTATCCCTGTTATGTAATTCCATTTTGTGCTTTACCAGGGTCTGAATATCTCTTGCAATCCAAGTTTCCCTACAGTTTCTATCTTTACCTTTGATTCTGACATACCCGCTTTCTACTTTAAGAATCTTGCTTTGAAGGCCTCCCATTTACCAAGCACACCTTTGCCATAAAGCAGCCTGTCCCAGTCCACAGTTGCCAGATCCTAGTGTTGATCATGCCCTGAACACATCCGCCTTTCCTACGCTGCTCCTTGTATTGAAATATACAGGGCTCAGCATATTCACTGCACCACACTCAACTTTTTCATTCCTGACTTTGTCTGAGGCCTGAACAAAATCTTTCTCCACAACCCCACCACTATCTGTTCTGTTATTCAGGCTCCCATTCCCCCTGCAACTTTAGTTTAACCCTCCTTACCCCCACCTCCCAGCATGCAGATCTATCACCCCTTTGGCTTTCCTCTCCCAGATCAATAAAAAGGAGGTGCATACCAGGTACAGGCAGATAGGAGCAAATGGGGTACTTATGAAATACAGGAAATTCAAGTGAACACTTATGAAAGAAATAAAAGAAGGCATGAGTTTGCCCCAGCAGTCAAGGTGAAGGAGAATCCTCAGGGATTCTGCAGATATGTTAAGAGCAAAAAAGATTGCAAGGGAAAAAAAATTAATCCTCTGGAAGATCAAAATGGTAATCCACATGAAGGATAGCATAGACTTGGGGAGATTTTTTTTGCATCCGTATTTACTCAGGAGATGAACACAGAGTCTAGAGAAGTGAGGCAAAGCCGCATTAACTTCATGGATCCTGTACAGATTACAGAGGTGGAGGGGTTTGAGGCAAATTAGTGTGGATCAATCCCCAGGGCCTGACAAGTTGTTCACCAGGACCCTGCGGAAGACAAGTGCAGAAATTATTGGGGCCTTAGCACAGATATTTAAATCATCCTTAGTGACAGGTGAGGTACTGGAGGACAGACAATGTTGTTCTGCTGTTCAAGAAAGGCTGTAAAAATAAACTAGGAAGTTATCCGTTGGTGAGCTTGACATCAGAACTGGGAAAGTTATTGGAGTGTGGGTGCAGGAACCAAGTATATACTGTAAGTATTTGTATAGGTGTGGACTGATAAAGGATAGACAGCATGGCACTAGCCAATCTTTCAGAGTCTCTCGAGGAAGTTATCAGGGAAGTGGATGAAGGCAAGGCAGTAGGTGTTGTCTACATGGACGTTAGCAAGGCACTTGATAAAGTCTCATATGGGAGGTTGGTCAAGAAGGTTCAGTCACTCAGCATTCTAGATGAGACAGTAAATTGGATGAGACACTGTCTTTGGGAGAAGCCAGAGTGTGGTAGCAGATGGTTGCATCTATAACTGTAATACTGTGATTAGTTGTGTGCCATAGGGATCAGTGCTGGATCTGTTGTTGTTTGTCATCTATATCTGTAATCTGGATGATAGTGTGGTTAACTGGATCAGAAAATTTGTGGATGACAACAAGACTGGGGGTTTAGCGGCTGCAAGAAGACTATCATGGCTTGCAGTGTGATCTGGACCAGGTGGGAAAATGGTTTGAGAAATGGAAAATGGAATTTAATGCAGACCAGTGTGAGTTGTGGCACTTTGGTCTGACCTACCAAGGGAGGTCTTTCACAGTGACTGGTCGGGCATGGAGGAGTGTTGTTTAAGAAAGGGACCTGGGAATACAAGTCCTTAATTCACTGAAAGTGGTATCACAGTTAGATAGGGATGGAAGGAAATATTTTAGCCCATTGCCCTGCATGAACCACAGTAGTGACAACAATAGATGACTTGTAGAAGACATTGGTGAGGCCTTATTTGGAGTATTATGTGCAGTTTTGGTCACCTACCTACAGGAAAGATGTAAAAGAAGTTCAGAGATTTCAGAGAAAATACACAAGGATGTTGCCATGTCTGGAGGACTTGGATTATAAGGAAAGATTGAACAAATCAGGACATTATTCCTGGGAATGTAGAAGATTGAGGGGAGATTTGATTGTGATAGAGAGGCACACATAGTGTTAATGCAAGCTGGCTTTCTCCACTGAGATTGGGTGGGACTACAACCAGAGGCCATGGGTTAAGGGTGAAAGGTGAAATGTTAAGGGGAGCATGAGAGGAACTTCTTCACACAGAGGGTCATCCGGCTGTGGAATGAGCAGCCAGCACAAGTGATGCATGCGAGCTCGATTTTAACGTTTAAGAGGTTTGTGTAGATACCTGGATGGTAGGGGTGTGGGAGTGGGCTGTTTAAATAGTTCAGCACAAACTAGATTGCCCAGAGGGCCTGTTTCTGTGTTGAAATTTTCTATGATTGCGACAAGAACCTGAAATAATACAAAAATTCACTCTAAGTCCTTTTAACAGATGTGCGGCCAACCAGTCATTTCAGCAGGAATTTTTTATATGGCGTTAAAATTGTGGCATTTTGTTAATAATACACAAGAGAAGATCCCAGCTGCACGTCAAGAAAGACAATTTGCATGAGAGTGTTTCAGTCACTGTGGGACAAGGAACACATGCCGCTCAGCAGGAGCCGGGAATAATACCAATGGAGGGAGTCAAAATGAGCCAGGTCACAGATTGGAGACGACAGAAATGCCCCATTCTGATAGAGACAGGAAGAGCATCAGATAATTGATGGTCATTCCAGATACCAGCACTCTGCCCAGTTAGAAGGTGATTTCTCTGTCCAACTTTCATTGAACCTCACTGTAACAGTGTGATAATAATACATAAAATAAAATAAAATAAAATCCCAGATGCACATCCACAAAGACTGTTTGTGTGAGACTGTTTCAGTTACTGTGGGGCCAGGCACCCATGCTGCTCAGCAGGAACAGGGAATAATAGCAACGGAGAGAGTCAAACTGAGCCAGGTCACAGATTGGAGACGGCAGAAATGCCCCATTCTTATAGAGACAGGAAGAGCATCGGAGAGATTGATGGTCATTCCAGATACCAGCACTCTGCCCAGTCAGGAGATGATTTCTCTGTCCAACTTGGGGTGAACCTCACTGTAACCGTGTGATACCAGATCAAACCTTGGCAACTCAAGTAATCTCATCTGAAATGTTGTCCTAAACCCATTGATGGATTTTGTAAATTTTTTTACAGGTTAAAAATGAGAAGGAATTCATCTCCAGGAAGCTCAAAGACGACACGCCAGTTTTGTTGTCTCTGCCTAGATACTTAAGAAGTGGAGCAAGGGATCCAATTGTCCACCCTACCGGCTCAGACTGTGGGGAGGAATTCACTCGGTGATTTTGACCAACTGGCACGCCCATCATTTTACACAGGAAAAAGGACATTCACCTGCCCAGACAGTGGGAATGGATTCACTCGGTCATCTCAACTAAAGGTACATCAGCAAGTTCACACTGGAAAAGGCCATTCACCTGTTCTGTGTGTGAGAAGGGGTTCAGTCGGTCATCCCACCTGTGGACACACCAATCAGTTCACACCGGGCAGAGGCTGGTCTTCTGCTGAACTTCTGGGTAAGGATTCACTCTGTCATCTGACCTAATGGCTCACCAGCGAGTTCACACTGGGGAGCGGCCGTTCACCTGCTCAGTCTGTGGGAAAGGATTCACTGACTCTTCCACCCTGCAGAGACACCAGCGACTTCACACTGGGGAGAAGCCGTTCACCTGCTCAGTCTGTGAGAAGAGATTTACTCAGTTATCCAACCTACAGAGTCACCAGCGAGTTCACACTGGGGAGAAGCCATTCACCTGCTCAGTCTGTGGGAAAGGATTCACTCTGTCATCCAACCTACTGGTACATCAGCGAATTCACACTGGGGAGAAGCTGTTCACCTGCTCAGACTGTGGAAAGGGATTCACACTGTCATCCCGCCTACTGGTACATCAGCAAATTCACACTGGGGAGAAGCCGTTCACCTGCTCAGTCTGTGAGAAGAGATTTACTCAGTTATCCAACCTACAGAGTCACCAGCGAGTTCACACTGGGGAGAAGCCTTTCACCTGCTCAGTCTGTGGGAAAGGATTCACTCTGTCATCCACCCTACAGAGACACCAGCGAGTTCACACTGAGGTGAAGCCATTCACCTGCTCAGTCTGTGGGAAAGGATTCACTCTGTCATCCACCCTACGGAGACACCAGCGAGTTCACACTGGGGTGAAGCCATTCACCTGCTCAGAATGTGGGAAGCGATTCACTCGGTCATCCAACCTACAGAGACACCAGCGAGTTCACAGTGGGGAGATGCCGTTCACCTGCTCAGTGTGTGGGAAAGGATTCACTGACTCTTCCACCCTGCAGAGACACCAGCGACTTCACACTGGGGAGAAGCCGTTCACCTGCTTATTCTGTCGGAAGAGATTCACTCAGTCATCCACCCTACAGAGTCATCAGCGAGTTCACACTAGAGAGAGGCTCAGAATGTGGGAAAGGATTCACTCAGTCATCCCACCTCTTGGCACACCAGTCAGTTCACAGTAAGGAGAGGCCATTGTTATGAATCCTTTGGTTTTGTTTGCTGTAGACTGTCATTTTAAGAGAGAGAGAGAGAGAAATTAAGAAGGTGAATCAGTCTGACTTGCAGCTTGTTTACATTGCTCGCAGCTTGTTTAGTTTTAACTGAGGACACAGACACTCAGAGTCAGACGGAGACAAAGGAGGAAAAATGGAAGGATCAAAACCAGGGAACTAGTAGCCAAGGATCACTTTCCTTCGCTCACTAGTAGCCAAGGATAACTTTCCTTCGCTCACAAGGGTGGGCTAATTATCGATTCACCGTACATCGAATGTGTGGTTGTCACCTCATTTGTTCCACAGGAGTGGATCTGATTTGGGATATCCTGTGGAGACGACTTATGTGTTAACCCTTGCCTGGCTGTGGCGTGGTCATTCATTTGATGATACCCCTTATGACAATTCACTTTAGGTGATAATTCGTATGTACATTTGTAAAGATGATGGATAAAATCTAGAGCGACTGTTCTCTCTTTTTACCACCATGGAACCTGTGGAATACAACATAATTGCCTTCTCTCAACATTTACCCTGGATTACAAAAATATCTCTCTCACATCACCTATTCTGTGAATTAATTGAACTTTAATACTTTAACATCTCCAGACTCCAAGCCTTGTTTCCCCTGAGCTCAGAAGTTTGGGAGTTATATTTACACACATACATACACATAACACTCATGAGGAAATCTGCAGATGCTGGAAATACAAACACAAAAAAAATGCTGATAGAACACAGCAGGCCAGGCAACATCTATAGGGAGAAGCACTGTCGACGTTGTGGGCCGAGACCCTTCGACAGTACTAACTGAAAGAGAGTAAGAGATTTGAAAGTAATGGGGGGAGGGTGAAATGCAAATGATAGGAGAAGACCTGAGGGGGTGGGGGTGAAGCTGAGAGCCGGAAAGGTGATTGGCAAAAGTGATACAGAACTGGTGAAGGGAAGGAATCATGGGACGGGAGGCCTTGGGAGAAAGAAAAGGGTGGGGGTGGAAGTACCAGAGGGAGGGGGAGAACAGGTAAACAACTAAATATGTCAGGGATGGGGTAAGAAGGGGAGGAGGGGCATTAACAGAAGTTAGAGAAGTCAGTGTTCATGCCATCATGTTGGAGGCTACACGGCCGGTATATAAGGTGTTGTTCCTCCAACCTGAGTTTGGATTCATTTTGACAGTAGAGGAGGCCATGGATAGACATATCAGCATGGGAATGGGATGTGGAATTAAAATGTGTGGCCACTGGGAGTAGTCTGTTGCTGTTGGTTCATTTCTAAAGCATTATGGTTTGTAACAAAATGGGGCTGTGTCTGGGATATGACAAATTTAAGGATTGATTAATTATCAATTTCATTGGGGAAATCCCTTTTGATTTACTTGTGTGTGGAAAACCAGCAGCAATGGATGTTGATAGATATCTGGAAGTGTGAACCTCTCAGGCATTAGAGGACACCAGAAGGATTGAGTTATTGAGTATTGCTAGAACGTTAATACTTGCTAAGGTGAAATTGACAATGTGGGGGGCACTGATGCAGAGGATAATAGCTGAGCATTATGTATCTGAGGGTGTGTTTAAAGTGAAGGAGTTGGAGGTGTTTCCTGAAAGTAAACCTCGTGAGCTTGAGCTCCAGTAGAAGTTAGAAATATTAAAGATGGCTCCAGAAAGGCAGAGGCAGTTTCAGGCTAAAGAGGCAGAAAAGCAGACAGAAAATTCTCTTACAAAGTGTAATTAAGGGGAAGGCTTAGCAAGCCTATTCTGCTTTGACAGTTGCTGAAGCAGCTTATTATTTACTTATTTATGCTGCCCCAATCATCGCCACTGGGCTATAAATATGCAGGAGCTGTGTGTGGTTCAGTGTTTTGCTCAAGGACACACAAGCTGCCTCGGCTGAGGCTCGAACTCATGACCTTCAGATCGCTAGTTCAACACCTTAACCACATGGTCACGCATTATGACCACATATTATGACATAGTGAAAAACAGGCTGTGCTCAAAGCTTACGGGTTGGTCCCAGAAGCAGACAGGCAAAAGTTTAGAAATTTGAAGAAATCTATGAACCAGACATACAGAATTTGCTTATGAGAAATTTGTGTGTATTGACCACTGGTGCACATCTGATCATGTAAATGATGATTTTAACAGCTTGAAAGAGTTGGTTTTAATTGAAGAATTCAGAAGGTGCGTCCCTGATGACATAAAGACGTACTTCGATGGAAATGATGAAACATTTTCATATGAGTTGAATTGTCTTTTCCTAAACCTTACTTACATTATCTTTAATTATTTGGATGGAGGTTCAGAGTTACTGGCACTACTGTATACGTACTTAACATTATTGAATGGCCCATGTTAGTTAGTGTTTTTTTTTATCTTTTTTTCTTTTTATTTCTTTGTTCATCAATGTTGTGAGTTTGGGAGGTTATCTATTTTTATTATTATATATATTAATGTCTTTACACTATTAATTATGTACTCTCAAACACTTTGTATTCATGTTTCATTTATGTTTGTTTAAAATTAATAACAAGATTTAAAAAGAGAGCAAGAGAGAAGAATTGGTCAAAATTGATTTGAAAAGAACACGGGCAGGGATGAAAACAGAACAGCAATGGCTGGAATTTCTGGAAGCAGTTTGCGAGGCATAGGGTATATACACATCACAAAGAGCAAGTAGTATTCTAAAGGTAAAGTGTCAAAACCGTGGCTGATAAGAGAAACCAAAGACAATGTAAAAACCAAGGAGAGGGCACAGAGCAAAAATTATTAGGAAGTTAGAGAATTGGGAAGCTTTTAAAAACAAACAGAATGCAACTAAAATAATTAAGAAGGGAAAGATGGATCACATAGATGAGCGAGCCCGCAATATTAAAGAGGATACCAAAGTTTTCTTCAGGAAATTTGAAGAAATCTATGAACCAGACATATGGAATTTGCTTATGAGAAATTTGTGTGTATTGACCACTGGTGCACATCTGATCATGTAAATGATGATTTTAACAGCTTGAAAGAGTTGGTTTTAATGGAAGAATTCAGAAGGTGCGTCCCTGATGACATAAAGACGTATTTAGATGGAAATGATGCTGCCACTAAGCAGGAATCTGCTGGATTAGCAGATCAGTTTGCTTTAACTCATAAAGTTATGTTTACCCTGAATAAGAGTTTCCAAAAGGCAGTTGTCAAGTTGTGGGTAAACCTAATGAGCTCACGCCAGTGGCCTGTACCTGCATTCGGTGAACCCTTTTCCAAAGTTATAGTGGATTGTGTTGGCCCATTGCCAAAGACTAAAGCTGGCCATCAGTATCTGCTAACTATTATGTGTACTACATCCAGATTCCCAGAGGCAATGCCTCTCAGAAATATTAAAGCTAAAACTGTGGCAAAGGCTCTTACCAAGATTTTCACTTTATTCGATTTGTCTAAAGAAATACAGTCTGATCAAGGAAGTAATTGTATATCTGGATTATTCAAGCAGGTAGTTTATGAATTGGGAGCAAAACAGATGCATCATTTGCATACCATCCAGAACCAGAAGGGGCTTTAGAAAGATTTCATTCTACCCTCAAAACAATGATTAAGACATATTGTGTTGAAAATGGAAAAGACTGGGATGAAGGAATATATTTGCTTTCGTCCACAGAAAGAGAGTCTGTACAGGAATCACTGGGCTTTAGTCCATTTGAGCTTGTATTTGGTTGCAGAGCGAGGTGCCCTTTGACCTTGTTAAAGGAACCATGGATTGCTGGGGATGTACATGTTAACTTGTTAGACTGTGTTTTGAAGTCCAAAAAAAAAATACACCAAGCCTGTAGTCTAGCGAGACAAAACTTAAAGATTTCTCAAAACAAAATGAAGTGTTGGTTTGCTAACAGGGCTTGCGAAAGAAAATACCAGGTGGGAGATAAGGTGCTTGCCTTATGTTGACGAATCCACTTCAGGTGAAATTCAATAGACTGTATGAAATAGTCTCCCAAATTAATGATGTGAATTATGTTAATAAAACACCCGGCTGATGTTAACTAACACAGGTGGTGCACATAAATATGATAAAGCCTTATTTTGACAAGCAGGCACCATCTGTGAGTGTTGTTGTCAAAACATATGAATCTGGCAACCCTGAGAATGAAACAATCGACTTGTCTGAGAATTTTCACAAGCCAAACATGGTCCCAGTTCGGCTAATGAACTCGGTTGTTCCAGAAAACATTGATAACAAGTTGGCTCATCTGCAGCCAAAGCAACAACAACAGCTGAAGGAATTAATTCTGAAGTACAAAGATTTATTTCCCGATGTTCCCAAGCAAACCACGGTTGCAGTACATGACACAGACATTGGTCAAGCCAAACCTATTAAACAACACCCATATTGCATGAACGTAGAAAAGTGTAAATAGGCTGAGCAAGGAATTTAAAACATGCTGGAAAATGGTATTATTAGTCCTTCAGCATCAGATTGAAGCTAACCCTGCGTTATTGTGCCCAAACCTGATGGCAGTGTTAGATTTTGCACTGATTATAGGAAGGCAAATGCAGTAGCAAAAGCAGATACCTGTCCTGTCCCTAGGGTGGATGATTGCATCAATAAAGTTGGAAAAGCTAATTCCGTACAAAGATTGATCTGTTGAAAGGATATTGATGTGTTCCATTGATGGACAGAGGTAGAGACATTTCTGCATTTGTGACACTATCTGCGTTGTATGAATACAATGTTTTGCCTTTTGGAAGGAAAAATGCTCCAGGAACATTCCAGAGAATGATTGATTTTGTAATTTGAGGGTTAGAATACACAGATGCCTATATTGATGACTTAGTCACAGGGAGTGACACTTGGGAAGAGCATATCTCTGCAGTGGAGAAGCTGTTTGACAGGCTTTCCCAGGCCAGCTTTACAGTTAACTTGGCTAAGAGTGAATATGGCCATGCCACTGTGACCTGTCTTGGCTATGTTGTAGGTCAAAGCAAGTTGGCTCCTGTTCGGGCAAAAGTCCAGACAATTTCTCCAGTTTCTATTCTGACTGCTGAGAAGGCTCTTAGAAGGTTTCTGGGAATGTATGGATATTATCGTAAGTTCTGTAAGAACTTTGCTGCTATCGTTCTTCCTCTGACTAATCTCCTGAAGAAGCGTGATATGTTTGTTCGGACCGAGCGTTGTCAGGATGCATTTGATCGATTGTTATCAGTATTTGAGATTAGGCCAATCAATATAGTGCTGACAGAAAATTTAATTAGCAGATTGGAGCTGTGGGTGGCAACACAAGTCATGGGTGCACAGAGAGTAAAGGAGAAGGCCAAAGAGACATCCCTATGGCTTATGTGTGCTGAGGGTCAGAGAGACAGAGGAGATGGAGCCCATTCTTACTTCCTGCCGGCGATCTGACAGGAAGACGAGGATCCAGCTACACAAGGCAGGGTGAAGGCCGAGGTCTCTGAGCTCCTTGTCGATACTTCACGCCTTTGTATGGCTACTGCTCTGCCCATGACTGCAAGGAACTGTAGAGAACATCAGAGAAACAAGCCTCCACTCCAAGGACTTCCTACATTCCCCTCCCTCAGAAAGGCAGGCCATGTACTCAAATAACCTCATAACCTGGGCATTTTTGCTGCAAACCCGCTACCACATTGGCGGAGAGATACAAAAGCCTTAAAGTGCGTAACACCAGGCTGAAGGACGGCTTCCTGTCTGCAGTTATAAGCCAAATGAATAATAAAATGCTCTCGACCTCACAATGTAACTCGATGTGACCCTGCACCATATGTCTATCTGCACTGCACTTTCTCTGCAGCCATAATGCTTTGTTATAGTGAGTGTTTTGTCGTATATCAGCTCAATGTACTGTTGTAATGTATCGATCTGTATGGACGGTACGTCAGGCAAGATTTTCACTGTAGCTCAGTACGTAATAAGAATAAACAAATTCCACATTTTAATTGTGTGGACATATTAGACAGACTGAGCTTCTGCTCTGGAACCTCAGAAGGAAATTTAACTGTTGTCATTTCTGGTGAAAACAAATAAATGGAAAAGGCTTCAATCTCACATTACGATCTGCGGTAACTGGGATCAGGTGACCGGTGGTGTGTCTCCCATGTCAATATCAGAATCAGGTATAATAGCACCGGCATGTACCATGAAATTTGTTGTCCCTGCGGCAGCATCAGAACCTAATACATAACCATACATTTAACAATTGTGATTTAATATAAGAATATAAATATCACAGAGTTAAATTATATAAATAGAACAAAATTTAAAAAAAGATGTAATAAACTATTTTAATTGTGGCGAACTATTTGACTGACTGGGTTGTTGCTTTGGAAGTAATGGAGTGAAGCTTAACTGAACTGTACACATTTATGAGAAGCGCAGATAAATACAAAAGGCTAAATTCTCCCATAAATGGGTCAGACACCCAGAAACATCGGCAGCACAACAGTAGATAAAAACAGTGGAATGAAACATGCTGAAAATATTGCCGAAAAAAAAAACATATTGTCCACCACAACGAGAGGACGTGACAGATCCGGATCTCACTGCCTTGTCTGAACGGGGAAAGATGAAGCGACACGGACACGTTGAGCAGTGACCCGCAGATGCTGCAGATCTGCAGAAAAATGTGAACAAGAAATGGGATCACGTGACCAGTTTGGTCTCCCACCCCTGACAGATGTTCAATTACCCACTACTCTGTGGAAAGAAGCAAACTTGCCGCTCACATCTCCTCTCACCTTAAATGTATTAGACATTTCAACCCCCAGGAAAAATATATCGTCTGTCCACTCTATCTATTCCTCTCGTAATCTTATAAACGTCCATCCAGTCTCACCCCAGCCTGCGCCGCTCTGGAGAAAACAACACAAGTTTGTCCAGCCTCTCGTTATAGCTCATGCCCTCTAATCCAGGCAGTGTCCTGGTAAACCTCTTCTGCGCCCTCTCCAAAGCCCCGACATCCTTCCGAGAATGGGGGCGACCAGAACTGTATGAAACACTCCAGATGTGGTCTAACTAGTCTTATATAAATGTGTTACGAAGTGTAACGTTTTAGAAATGAACCAGCAGCGATAGAGTTCACACTGGAGTCTGGTTTTGATGTTAAAACCACTCTCTTTTACTAGTATCTACCTATAATATAGTAACTTAATGAAATAAACAATGAAATAAAGTTAATGAAATAAAGTTAACAGTGTTATGTGTATACATATGTGTCAATATAATTCACAGACTATCGAGCCTGAGGGAACAAAGCTTCGAGTCTTGAGATGGTAAGGTAGGAAAGTTCAGTAATCCACAGAATAAATAATGGGAGAGAGATATTTGTGATCCAGGGTGAAACGTAGAGAAACGGCCGTTACTTCAAAATAACCGTCGACTAAGTTCTTATCCGTTGAATCCGTCCACATCCGAGTTATCAGCGAAAGTGACCTGTCACAGGAATACCGTCTTCCAGGGGTTACCACACAACATACCCAGGCAAGGGTTAACACAAGATATTCAAAAACCCACTCCTATGGATTATACGAAGTGACAGCCACACACATTCGTTGTGGTTCCGTGTACCGATGATCAACCCACTCTTGCGGGCATAGGAGAGTTCCAAGCATCTGCTGCGACTAACTGAAGCGATCAGCTTTTCCAGTCTCTCTCTCTCTCTCTTTAGACTGGCCGACTGCCTGTCTGCAGATCGCTCTCTCTCTCTTTCTTATGGTTCAGTCCACAGTCAGCGCTGTCAGCCTGTGACTGACGTCATAGCCCCGCCTCCTCACGCCGGCGCTCTTAAAGAAACAGTCACAGTACGACCGCAGGCTCGTAACAGCCGCAACACAACTTCCCGACATTTGAACTCAATGCTTCAACTAATAAAGACAACCATGCCATTTGCCTTGTTAACCACTCGATCAATCTGTGCAGTTTCTTTCAGGGATCGATGAACTTGGAGTCTAAGATCCCTCTGATCATCGACACTGTTCAGGGTTTTGCATTTAACAGTGTACTGTCTCATACATTCGACCTACCGAGCTGCCAAGATGATCATCACTAATCAAATCTCACTGAGATTTCTCAGGTCCTGTTGAATTTATTGCCAAGTGCACAAGTACGGGAAGGTACAGGTACAGAGAAACACTGACTTGTGGCAGCATCACAGGCAAGTACATTCAGATAACACACGGAACAAAAGTTATACGATGCTCTGTCAGTAACAATCTCTAAATATTTTTATGTCATAAACGATATTTAAAATACATTGTGTCATGATCAATATTAAAATGTGCATTTTGTGTCAATAACAGTCTTGAAAATCTTGAATTTGGTCCCTGTCTCTATTCCTCCCATAATCCACAAACAGCTCCTTTGTTTTCGCCAGAATGAGGGAGAGATTGTTTTCTTGACACCACTGTGTCGGGGTGATGACTTCTTCTCTATACGCTGCCTCGTTATTATTTGGGATCCGGCGGATCAATGTACCGTGGTCAGCAAATCTAATTAGCAGATTGGAACCCGCCACTGCAGCCCCACAGTGCACTATGTACTGATTGCAAAGTTACGAAATTGCATGTGAATAGCCTCCCCTTCCCCAACTCCACTCTTTCTGCGTCACCAGCAGACTGGGACATCTCACATCTCACTGCCTCCTCCAGGACATTAAACTGTGAACATCTGTGGTCAGGGACTGCTCTCTGGGGTACTCCAAACGCTACCTCCTTCCAGTCTGAAAATGACCCACTCATCCAGACACACACTACCCGCAGTTTATCGATCTCCAACGAAAAAGCCTAATCACCTACTACTGAGGGTCAATGCCATTGCTGACTCTGAGTTTACCACCGCCAAATGCCAGGAGGGTCATAATAATCAGAATGTCTGCAGTCACAGCCGTGTAAATAAAATATGATCTCAGTAGGGGTGTGGCGCATGCTCAGAATGCGAAGGAGACAGACAGACTGAGCCAAGTCACAGACTGATGAAGGGGAGGAATGTTTCATTTTGATACAGAGAGGGAAGCGGAGAGTTTGATGTTGTGCCTGATGCCGGAACTGCAGCCAGTTAGAAGATGAAGTTTTGTTCCTCCAATTTGTTTTGAGCTGTGACAGTGTTTTTATCAGAAGGCACCATGGAGACTGAAATAATTTCAGTTGAAATGTTGTCCTTCACCCACTGACGTGCTTTGTAAACCTTTAACAGTGTACAAAAGTCAAAGGATTTGTGTATGGGAATCATAAACACAACAGCATGTTAGATCCGCTGTATCTGTCAGTTCACCAGATCTTGAACACAAAGTACACTGCAGATGCTGTGGGCAAAGCAACAGGTACAAAATGCTGGAGGAACTCAGCAGGCTGGGCAGCATCCGTGGGAACGAACAATGAACATTTCGGGCCGAGACCAAAGACCGTGACCTACAGCTTCGCTCTGGGAAACTGCCGTTCACCTGCTGCGTGTGTGCGGAGAGACTCATTCAGTTAACCCACCTTGTGATGCTCCGGTAAGTTCACAATAAATAGAGGCCACATTTCTGTCCGGAGTGAGCAAAGAGTTTTACTCAATCATCCCAGCTGCCGCAACACCAGCAACTTCACATCAGGGAGGAAGTTCAAATCAGCTTCGTGTTAAATGTTTAACCATCACGGTGACTGAAGGTAGCTGCAGGTTCATGAGGGACTGTTACTGTCAGATTCTGCAGTTCTTGCGGCTGCTCATCGCTTCCAGGACTGAACCCCGGTCACTGAGCATTGGAGGAGTCGGTTCTGTTGGCGTTAGACTTAAACTAGACTGGTGTTTAATATTGTGGATCTGCGAAAGATAAATCAATTCTGTATCAGATCCCGTGTCGCAGGTACTTACTGTCACCGCCAAACTCACAAAGTACGCTAGAGAGGGCACTCGGTCCATCTGCTCCCTGCCCAGGTTTCTGTTCCATATCAGTATTTTAAAATTTATCTCCCACTGTTGCAACTTGTCACCGCTCCATGGGAGAAGAGATTTCCCTTGAATTTCTTAGAATCAGAGAAATCTGCAGCAAATTACAGGCCCTTCGGCCCACAATGTTGTTCCGACCGTGTACCCTACTCTAGAAAATGCCTGGAATTACCCTACCACAGAACCCTCTATTTTCATAAGCTCCGTGTAGCTCTCTGAGATTCTCTGCAAAGACTCTATTGTACCCGTCTCTACCACCGTCGCTGGCAGTGCAGTCCACACACCCACTACTCTCTATGTCAAAAAAATATATCGCTGACATCTCCCTTGAACTACTTCCAAGCACCTTAAAAAAATGCCCCCCATGTGTTCGGCATCTCAGCCCCGGGGAAAAAGCCTCTGATTTTTCACACGATCAATGCCTCTCATCATCTTACACACCTGCATGAATTTCCTGCATGATTTTCCTCAGGCTAATTAACACGATGAGCTCGCTGAGTATTTCGCCAGGGCTCTGGACTAAGGTGGTTAAACTCCCCTTTCCCTGGTCTTTTCAAATTTTGAATCATTTTCACTAATTTCAATGGACTGTGCCTCATAAAGCCGGGTTGTTGCAATGCGCCTCTAAAGCCTGACAGCAGACTGGCGAGTGAATCTTCGATGGAGCAGAGTCAGAAATCAAAGTGTTGCCAGCCTGAGTCAGGGCTTTGGGGCTCCGGAAAGAGATGGGGTCTGGAGGTTACGAACAGGAGGAGGAAGAGGAACCGGACCATCAGGATGTGGCTATGAATGAAAGATGAGAAACATTTGGAGACTGGTTATTTGAAAAACAAAATGGTTAATTTCTACAAAACATTGCAGGCTAATCAGCCGATCAGGCAGCAAATGTGGAGAGGAATAAATGGGCAGCATTTAAGCCGAGCCCCTTCAGTATGTCTAGACTGTGTACTCCTCTGCTTAGTTGCTGCCTGAACTGCAGAGCTCCTTCGGCATTTTGTGTGTGTGCGTCTCTGCATTTCCAGCAACTGCAGAATCTCTTTTGTTTCACATCTGCACTTGGAAGAGGATTGTACTTTGGCATTAGATACACGAAGCGCTTGTTGATATTGAGTGTACCGTTTATGGGAGCCGCTTTCTGCGTTAAAAAAGCTGCTGAGTTTTCCACACACAAAAAAAATTCTGAGATATGGACGTGGAAGCGGTGCTTGCATAAATTTTGAATGGCACCATGATTACCCATAAAGCCGCGCGTTTAAAATTTCGCTGTCGTTTGCAGCACCGATCAAATGCGCAAGCGCAGAGTTGCTGCCGTCTCCGATAACTACGCATGCGCGCAGTATACAAAATGTCGGGAGGATCGGAAAGGTAAGGGCTTTTTCGACTCTACTTGAGTGACAATGGTTGTAAGAACTGGAGACTGTGGCCCGTAAACTCGGCACAGGCCAGATTTTTTCCTCTCTCTCAGCCCCACGATCCGTACACGGGCCCCGGGGAGCTTCCGGCTAATCAGGGAACGAGAGCAGATAGATCACACAGACAGAGCTGAGCTCCAGCTATCTGAATGCGAGGATTAGGAATTCGGAAAAAGAGAACAAAATCTTTCTATCAGCTGTTGAGAAAATCATCTTTGTTCTTCCTCCAACCGCAGCAAGTGA
This sequence comes from Hypanus sabinus, assembly GCF_030144855.1. Taxonomy (NCBI): domain Eukaryota; kingdom Metazoa; phylum Chordata; class Chondrichthyes; order Myliobatiformes; family Dasyatidae; genus Hypanus; species Hypanus sabinus. Next base: position 22,092 of record NW_026780063.1, read on the forward strand.
AAACCTGCAGCTGCTGTAAATCCGGAGGAATTTCACACAAAATGCCGGAGGAACTCAGCATTAGTACTCTTTCCCATAGATGCTGCCCGGCCTGCTGAGTTCCTCCAGCATTTTGTGTGTGTTGCTTGTTCTGGAGTTTTCGACACGTGAGGTAATGTTTTGACCTATTCTGTCTGGGTGCACAATGATATCAAACAACTTTAACTTTGCCCTGGCCAACAAGTAGCTTTCAGATCACAAATGTGCCAGACTCCAATGAGACAGCCTACTGCCCTTCCCTTCATAATCATTGGCATCACCAAGTTCATCACCGTCGGACACCTGAGGGAGGGTCCAGGGGAAATATTGTGGTGTTGCAAAAGTTGCTGGATAATTTACAAGTGGGAAGAAGGAGAGTGATATTTGGAAGTCCGACTTTTTAAAGCATCATTTAGCAAGAAAATTGAATACAGTGACATGCAAAAATTTGGGCACCTTTCTGTTCCTGTGAATAGCTAAGCGAGTAAAACAATGACCTGATTTCCAAAAGGCATAAAGTTAAAGATGACACATTCTCTAATATTTTAAGCAAGATTACTCTTTTGTATCCATCATTTACAGTTTCAAAATAATAAAAAAGGAAAAGGGCCTGAAGCGAAACTTTGGGCACCCTGCGTGGTCAGTACTTAGCAGCAACCCCTTTAGCAAGTATCACAGCTTCTAAATGCTTTCTGTAGCCAGCTAAGAGTCTTTCAATTCTTGTTTGGGGATTTTTGCCCATTCTTCCTTGCAAAATACTTCTAGTTCTATGAGATCCTTGGGCCGTCCTGCAGGCACTGCTCTTTTGAGGTCTATCCACAGATATTTATGATGTATAGCTCAGGGGACTATGAGGTCCATGGCAAAACTTTCAGCTTGCGCTTCCTGAGGTAGTCCATTGTGGATTTTGAGGTGCATTTAGGATCTTTATCCTGTTGTAGAAGCCATCCTCTTTTAATCTTCAGCTTTTTTACAGATGGTGTGATGTTTGCTTCCAGAATTTGCTGGTATTGAATGGAATTCATTCTTCCCTCTACCAGTAGAATGTTCCCCGTGCCACTGGCTGCAACACAAGCCCAAAGCATGATCAATCCACTCCCGTGCTTAACAGTTGGAGAGGTGTTCTTTGCATGAAATTCTGCACCATTTTTTCTCCAAACATACCTTTGCTCATTGCAGCCAAACAGTTCTTTTTAAACTTCATCAGTCCAGAGGACTTGTTTCCAAAATGCATAAGGCTTGTTTAGATGTTCCTTTGCAAATATCTGATGCTGAATTTTGTTGTGATGGCACAGGAAAGGTTTTCTTCTGATGTTTCTTCCATGAAAGTCATATTTGTGTAGGTGTACCTGCACAGTAGAACAGTGCAGCACCACTTCAGAGTCTGCTAAATATTCCTGAAGGTCTTTTGCAGTCAAACAGGGGTTTTGATTTCCCTTTCTAGTAATCCTACGAGCAATTCTCTTTGAAGGATTTCTTGGTCTTCTAGACCTCAATTTGACCTCCACCGTTCCTGTTAACTGCCATTTCTTAATTACATTACAAACCAAGGAAAGGGCTACATGAAAACTCTTTGCTGTCTTCTTATAGCCTTCTACTGCTTCGTGGGCATCATGAATTTTAATTTTCAGAGTGCTAGGCAGGAGCTTAGAGGAGCCCATGGCTCTAATTGTTGGGCTGAGGTTTGTGGAGTCAGGGTATTTATAGAGCTTTGAAATTTGCAACATCTGGCTTTTCCTAATGAAGACTGTGAACAAGCCATAGCTCTAACAAGCTAATTAAGGTCTGAGACCTTGGTAAAAGTTATCTGAGAGCTCAAATCTCTTGGGGTTCCCTACCTTTTGCATGGTGCTCCTTTCCTTTTTTTCCACTCTGAAATTGTAAAAACAATAATAATACACTAATCTTGCTTAAAATGTTGAAAAGAATGTTTCATTTTTACCTTTATGACTTTTGGAGATCAGTTCATCTTCTCAGGACTTTATTCCTTGGAATGTCGAAGATTGAGGGGAGGTTTGATTGTGGAAGAAGGGGATAGATGTTGTGAATTCATTTTTCAATCTTTTTTATTGATTTCCAAATAAAGAATATACAAATCGGAAGAGGAGTTTAACAAGTAGATAATATAACAGACAAATAAACAGCAATAGTAAAAACAAAAAGTATATAATATCAAAATCAAATAAGTAAAATATTATGCTATATATACAATGGTTAACAAAAAACTACAACTCCTCATAATAATCATAAAAAAAGATTGAAGATTTTATTGATAAGGGAAAAACCCACTAACTAAGCTGAAACAAAAAACAGAAAGAGAAAAAAAAGGAACGAAAAAGAAAGATTGGGCAGTTCAATTGAGGATCAAATTAAAGAAAACAGAGAAAGAGAACAAAAACACATCCTTCCAGCCATCTCTGAACCTTCATGGATAAGGATTTTCCCCAAAGAGAATTTAAATAAATAAACAAACACATAAATAAATATGAATAAATTAAATCATGTGAAAATATTGAATAAAAGGTTGCCAAACTTGTTTGAAATTAAAGGATGTATCAAATGTCCGGCTTCTAATTTTTCCAAGCTTAGACATGACATAAGGGAGGAGAGCCAATAGAAAACAGTAGGTGGATTAGATTCTTTCCAATGTAGCAAAATAGCTCTCCTAGCCAGTAAAGTTGAAAAAGCTATCACATGTTGGGCGGAAGCAGACACTTTGCTTGCTTCCTCTGGAATAATCCCAAAAATTGCTGTAAGTGGATTAGATTGAACATCAATATCTATAACTTTAGATAATATTACAAACACATCCCTCCAAAAATTATTTAAACTTACACATGAGCAAAACATATGAGTTAAAGTAGCCATTTCTGTGTTACATCTGTCACAAATAGGGCTTACATTCGGAAACATATGCGCCAATTTATCTTTGGACATGTGTACTATCTTAAACTGAATTAAGATATGGCGTGAGCAGACAGATGAACTATTGACTAAATAATAAATCTTACTCCATTGATTATCTGAAAGTGAATGCTGAAGTTCTACTTCCCAGGTACGTTGAACCCTGTCATTAGGTGACATGCGAGCATTCATTAACTGTTTATAAATGATAGCTATTAATTGTTTTTGAAAAGGTTTAAACTGAAAAATAACATAAGCCAAATTTGAAGAGCAGGCCAAGGGGTAATTCGGTAAAAAATCACGTAAGAAATTCCTAACCTGTAAATACCTGAAAAATGTGTATTAGAGATATCATATTCATCCATTAACTGTGAGAAAGACATTAAACAGTCTTGTAAAAACAAATCTAAAAAAGTTTTAATTCCCTTAATTTTCCATGTTAAAAAAGCCTTATCTAAAGTTGATGGTTTAAGAAAGAAATTAGAATAAATATTACTAGGAAGTAAAGAATCATTTAATTTTAAAAATCTATGAAATTGAAACCAAATTTTTAATGTATAACTACTACTGTCTACCTACTCTGGAGAGCAAAAATGGAAGATCACCTAATAAAGAAGCTAACGAAAACCCCATTACTGAATTTTCCTCCAACTGTAACCATGAAGGGCGAACTTGCTCGTCTATATCATAAATCCAAAAAGTAATATAACGAATATTAATTGCCCAATAATAAAACCTAAAGTTTGGTAAAGCCAGTCCTCCATCTTTTTTGATTTTTGTAATAAATTTTATTTACTCTAGACCTTTTATTATTCCAAACCTAAGATAGAATCAAAGAATCTATTTTATCAAAAAATGTTTTTGGAACAAAAGAGGGAACTGCTTGAAATATATATAAAAATTTCGGTAGAATAACCATTTTTATAGCATCTATTCGACCTATCAATGACATCGACATAGGTGACCATTTAGAAAGCGCCTGTTGAGTATTTTCAGCTAAAGGGAAGGTGTAAATTCAAGCTGGCTTTTACCACTGATTGGTGTGGGACTACAACCAGTGGCCATGGGTTAAGCGTGAAAGGTGAAATGTTAAGGGGATCATGAGGGGAAACTTCTTCACACAGACGGTCATCTGGGTGTGGAATGAACAGCCATCATGAGTGGGGCATGTGAGCTCAATTTCAATATTTAAGAGGTTTGTGCAGGTACCTGGATGGTAGGGGTATGGGAGTGGGCAATTTAAATAGTTTAGCACAAACTAGATGGCCCAAAGGGCCTGTTTCTGTGTTGTACCTTTCTACAAGAACCTGAAATATTACAAAAATTCTTTTAAAATTTTAAAATTTTAAAAGAATTAAAATTTTAAAATTTTAAAGTTCTTTTAACAGCTGTGTGGACCAACCATTTATTTCAGCAGGAATTTTTTATATGGCTTTAAAATTGTGGCACTTTCAGTTAACAATACATAAAAGAAGATCCCAGCTGCATGTCAAGAAAGACTGTTTGTGTGAGACTGTTTCAGTTACTGTGGGGTCAGGCACCCATGCTGCTCAGCAGGAACAGGGAATAATACCAATGGAGAGAGTCAGACTGAACCAGGTCACAGATTGGAGATGGCAGAAATGCCCCATTCTTATAGAGACAGGAAGAGCATCAGGGAATTGATGGTCATTCCAGACACCAGCACTCTGTGCGCAGTCAGGAAACGATTTCTCCGTCCAACTTGGGTAGAACCTCACTGTAACAGTGTGATACAAATCAAACAAATAATCTCATCTGTAATGTTGTCCTAAACCCATTGATGGATTTTGTAAATCGTTTTACAGGTTAAAAATGAGAAGGAATTTGTCTGCAGGCAGCTCAAACACGGCACACCCGTTTTGTTGTCTCTGTCCCGATATTTAAGAAGTGGAGCAAGGGATTCAATCGACCATTCCTCATTTGACCAACCGTCACTTTACACAGGAGAAAGGCCGTTCACCTGCTCAGACAGTGGGAGTGGATTCACTCAGTTATCACAATTGAAGGTACATCAACAAGTTCACATTGGCCAAGGCCATTCATCTGTTCTGCGTGTGTGAGAAAGGATTCAGTTGGTCTTCCCACCTGTGGACACACCAGTCAGTTCATACCACACTGGCAGAGGTTAGTCATCTGTTGAACTTCTGGGAAAGGATTCACTCAGTCATCTGACCTAATGGCTCACCAGCGGGTTCACACCAGGGAGCGGCCGTACACCTGCTCAGTCTGTGAGAAGAGATTCACTCACTCTTCCACCCTATGGAAACATCAGCGAGTTCACACTGGGGAGAAGCCATTCACCTGCTCAGAATGTGGGAAGGGATTCACTGAGTCATCCACCCTACTGGTACATCAGCGAGTTCACACTGGGGAGAGGCCATTCACCTGCTCAGTCTGTGAGAAGAGATTCACTCGGTTATCCCACCTCCAGAGTCATCAGCGAGTTCACACTGGGGAGAGGCCGTTCTCCTGCTCAGAATGTGGGAAGAGATTCACTGAGTTATCCAACCTACAGAGTCATCAGCGAGTTCACACTGGGGAGAAGCCATTCACCTGCTCAGAATGTGGGAAGAGATTCACTGAGTTATCCAACCTACAAAGTCATCAGCGAGTTCACACTGGGGAGAGGCCGTTCTCCTGCTCAGAATGTGGGAAAGGATTCACTGAGTTATCCACCCTACAGAGACATCAGCAAGTTCACACTGGGGAGAAGCCATTCACCTGCTCAGTATGTGGGAAGAGATTCACTCAGTTATCCACCCTACAGAGTCACCAGCGAGTTCACACTGGGGAGAAACCGTTCCCGTGCTCAGAGTGTGGGAAGAGATTCACTCAGTCATCCACCCTACAGAGACACCAGCGAGTTCACACTGGGGAGAAGCCATTCACCTGCTCGGTCTGTGGGAAGAGATTCACTGATTCATCCACCCTACAGAGACACCAGCAAATTCACACTGGGGAGAAGCCATTCACCTGCTCAGTCTGTGGGGAGAGATTCACTCAGTCGTCCACCCTACAGAATCACCAGCGAGTTCACACTGGGGAGAAGCCGTTCATCTGCTCAGTCTGTAGGAAGAGATTCACTCATTTATCCAGCCTACAGAGACATCTGCAAATTCACACTGGCGAGAAGCCGTTCAGCTGCTCAGTCTGTGGGAAGGGATTCACTCAGTCATCCACCCTACAGAGTCACCAGCGAGTTCACACTGGTGAGAAGCCGTTCACCTGCTCAGAATGTGGGATAGCATTCACTCAGTCATCCCAACTACTGGCACACCAGTCAGTTCACAATGGGGAGTGGCCGTTGTTATGAATCCCTAGGTTTTGTTTGCTGTAGGCTATTTTAAGAGAGGCTATTCAGTCTGACTTGCAGCTTGTTTAGTTTTAACCAAGGACACAGACACCCAGAGTCAGACGGAGATGAAGGAGGTAAAATGGAAGAATCGAAACCAGGGAACTAATGGCCAAGGGTCACCGTTTGGAACTTTCCTATGCCCACAAGGGTGGATTAATCATCGCTTCACCGTACATCGAAAGTGTGGTGGTCACCTTGTTGAATCCATAGGAGTGGATCTGATTTGGGGATCCTTTGAAGACTGCTGATGTGTTAACCCTTGCCTGGGTGTGGTGTGGTAATTCACTTGAAGATGATACCCCTTGTGACAAGTCACTTTGGGTGATAATTAGTATGTGAGATTTTGGAATGACGACAGATAAAATCTACAGCAACTGTTCTCTCATTTTACCACCGTGGAACCTGAGGAATTTGACATAATTGCATTCTCTCAACATTTACCCTGGATTACAAATATCTCTCTCATCACCTATTCTGTGGATGAACTGAAGTTTCCTACTTTACCATCTCAAGATTCTAAGCCTTGATTTCCCCCGAGCTCAATAGTTTGGGCAACACACAAAATGCCGGTGGAACACAGAAGGCCAGGCAGCCAGGCAGCATCTATAGAGAGAAGCACTGTCGATGTTTCAGGCCGAGTCCCTTCGTCAGGACTAACTGAAAGGAAAGATAGTAAGAGATTTGAAAGTTGGAGGGTGAGGGGGAAATGTGAAAGATAGAAGACCGGAGGGGGTGGGGTGAAGCTGAGAGCTGGAAAGGTGATTGGCAAAAGGGATACAAAACTGGAGAAGGGACAGCATCATGGGACGGGAGGCTTCGGGAGAAAGAAAGGGGGAGGGGAGCACCAGAGGGAGTTGGAGAACAGGCAGAGTGATGGTTAGAGAAAGAGGGAACAAAAAATCTAAATATATCACGGATGGGGTGAGAAGGTAAGGAGTGGTGTTAACGGAAGTTAGAGAAATCAGTGTTCATGCCATCAGGTTGGAGGCTACCCAGCCGGTAGATAGGGTGTTGTTCCTCCAAACTGAGTATGGCTTCATCTTGACAGTAGAGGAGGCCATGGCCTATTCTGCTTTGATAGTTGATGAAGCAGCTGATTATGTCCTAGTGAAACAGTCTGTGCTCAAAGCTTACGATTTGGTCCCAGAATCATACAGGCAAAAATTTGGAAATTGAACGAAATTTGTGAATCAGACTTATCTGGCATTTGCTTCTCAGAAGTCTGTGTGTTTTGACCACTGATGCACGTATAAAAATATAAATGATGATTTTACCGATAGAAGGAGTTGGTTTTAATTGAAGAATTCGAAAGGTGCGTGCCTGATGACATAAAGATGTATTCAGATGAAAAGGATGCTGCCACTTTGCAGGAGTCTGCTGGATTAGCAGATGAGTTTGTTTTAACTCATAAGGTTAAGTTTACCCCGAATAAGAGCTTCCAAAAGAATACCAGTGCAAACCAGAAATTAAAGTTTGGACTAGTGATAAGAGTAAGGATGAAGGGAAGCAGTTGAAGGAGAAATATTCTGGTCCTACTTGTTACTGTTGTAGGAAAGCTGGTTATGTGATGGATAATTGTTCTGTCCTGAAGAATAAAAAGGTAAATGAGGCAGTCCCAAATGCCTGTGTTGAAGCTTCTATAAACCCAGAGGGTTCTGAACATTCTGTTGAGGCTCAGTTAAGGTCTGAGAGGTCTGACTGAGTTAAGAAGGGTTCGAACATTTTATGTCAGATGGGATTGTATTAGTAAATGAATCAGTACCAGTGAAAATTCTGAAAAGAGGATGCTGTCCAAGTTACTGGGGCTTCTCAGTCACTCATTCTAGGAGGCTGTGGTGGCCAGTGCTATAATATTTGCTGTTGTGTACTGGGGCAGCAGGCTAGGGTAGCAGACACCAACAGAATCAACAAACTCATTCGTAAGGCCAGTGATGTTGTGGGGGTGGAACTGGACACTCTGACAGTGGTGTCTGAAAAGAGGATGCTGTCCAAGTTGCATGCCATCTTGGACAATGACTCCCATCCACTCCATAATGTACTGGTTAGACACAGGAGTACATTCAGCCAGAGACTCATTCTACCGAGATGTAACACGGTGTCATAAGAAGTCATTCTTACCTGTGGCCATCAAACTTTACAACTCCTCCCTCGGAGTGTCAGACACCCAGAGCCAATAGGCTGGTCCTGGACTTATTTCCGCTTGCATAATTAACTTATTATTATTTAATTATTTATGGTTTTATATTGCTATATTTCTTCACTATTCTTGGTTGGTGTGGCTGTAACCAAACCCAATTTCCCTTGGGATCAATAAAGTATGTCTGTCTGTACGTTAGACAGCGTTCTAAAGTTTGGCGATGAGACTGACACTGCTGAGGTAAATCTTATTAAAGGCATTCGCGGCAGCATGATTTCCGTGCTGTTGTACAAGGCAACTTTACTGTCAGGGTTGGTTTCGGGACCTGTTGAGATCGGATTATGCTCCAGTTTACCGGTGGAAGATGTTACTTTGCTGTTCGGGAATGACCTGGCAGATGGTAAAGTTGTTCCTGCAGTGCAGTTAACAACTAAGCCAACCACTGACGACCCACAGATGGATTTTAACATTTATCCTTCCTGCGCAGTAACTCGAAGTATGGCTAAAATGTCTGCCGACGCAGACGGTTCTGTGCAGCATGATTCTGATACCCATGATAGCCAAAATCTGGATTCCGGTTATGATGACTTGTCAGGGACTTCTCTGCCTTCATTGTTTCAACAGGATTCAGATAGTAAGTCTGACGAGAAAGATTTATCTCTGTCTAGGAAGGAGTTTATAGCAGCAGGGAACCGAGACCCTGAGATTGAAGCTTTAAAAGAAACACCTCTCTCAAATGATGAGATTAAGAAAGTGCCAGTAGGGTATTATGTCAAGGATGGAGTGTTAATGAGGAAGTGGAGGCCACCTGCTATTCCAGCGAGTGAGGAATGGGAAATTGTTCACCAGGTTGTAGTTCCTAAAGTTTATAGGACTGAAATTTTAACTTTGGCCCACACTATACCCTTACGTTGACATTTTGGAGTGAATCAAACTAAACAAGATTATCAAAAAATGTTACTGGCCTAATTTGGGGACAGATGTTGTGACCTTTCGCAGAACCTGTCACACTTGTTAAGTTGTGGGTAAACCTAATCAGGTCACCCCAGTGGCCCCACTGCAGTCTAAACCTGCATTCGGTGTGTCCTCTTTAAAATTTAAAGTGGATTGTGTTGGCCCTTTGCCAAAGACTAAAGCTGGCCATCCGTATCTACTAACTATTATGTGTACTGCATCCAGATTCCCAGAGGCAATACCTCTCAGAAATAATAAAGCTAAAACTGTGGCAAAGGCTCTTACCAAGTTTTTTACTTTACTTGGTTTGCCTAAAAAAATCCAGTCTGATCAAGGAAGTAATTTTACATCTAGATTATTCCAGCAGGTAGTTTATTAACTGGGAACTAAACAAATTACATCATCTGCATACCATCCAGAATCACAAGGGGCTTTGGAAAGATTTCTTTCTGCCCTCAAAACCATGATTGAGACATATTGTGTTGAAAATGGAAAAGACTGGAATGAAGGAATACATTTGCTTTTGTTTGCAGTAAGAGAGTCAGTACAGGAAACACTAGGATTTACTCAATTTGAGCTTGTATTTGGTTGTAGAGTGAGGGGAACTTTGACCTTGTTAAAGGAACAGTGGATTAATGGGGATGTACATGTTAACTTGTTAGACTATGTTTTGAAGATCAAAGATAAACTACTCCACACCTGAGGTCTAGCGAGACAAAACTTAAAGATTTCTCAAAACAAAGTGAAGTGTTGGTTTGATAGGAGGGCTTGCGAAAGAAAATACCAGGTGGGGGATAAGGTGCTTACCTTATGTTGAAGAATGTTGACAAATCCACCTCAGGCGAATCTCAATGGACCGTATAAAATAGTCTCTCAAATTAATGATCTGAATTGTGTTATTAAAACACCCGACCAATGTAAACTAACACAGGTGGTACACATAAATATGATAAAGCCTTATTTTGACCAGCAGGCACCATCTGTGAGTGTTGTTGTCAAAACATATGAATCTGGCAAACCTGCGAATGAAACAATTGACTCGTCTGAGAATTTTCACAAGCCAAACGTGGTCCCAGTTAGGCTAATGAACTCGGTTGTTCTGGAAAACATTGATAACAAGTTGGCTCACCTGCAGCCAAAGCAACAACAACAGCTGAAGGAATTAATTCTGGAGTTTAAAGTTGTATTTCCCGTTGTTCCCAAGCAAACCACGGTTGCAGTACATGACGTAGATAATGGTCAAGCCAAACCAATTAAACAACACCCATATTGCATGAATGCAGAAAAGTGTAAATTGCCTGAGCAGGGAATTGAATATATACTGGAAAATGGTATTATTAGTCTTTTAGCAGCGGATTGCTCACCCTGTGTTATTGTGCCCAAACCTGATGGTAGTGTTAGATTTTGCACTTATTATAGGAAGGTAAATGCAGTAACAAAAACAGATGCCTATCCTATCCCTAGGATCGATGATTGCATCAATAAGGTTGGAAAAGCTGAAGATTGATCTTTTGAAAGCATATTGATGTGTTCCATTGATGGACAGAGGTAGAGAAGTTTCTGCATTTGTGACACCATTTGGTTTGTGTGAATACAATGTTTTACCTTTTGGAAGGAAAAATAATCCAGGAACATTCCAGAGAAAGTTTGATTCTGTAATTCGAGGATTAGAACACACAGATGCCTATATTGATGACTTAGTCACAGGGAGTGGCACTTCGGAAGAGCATATCTCTGCAGTAGAAAAGCTGTTTGACAGGCTTTCCCAGGCCAGCCTTACAGTTAACTTGGCTAAGAGTGAATATGGCCATGCCAGTATGACCTGTCTTGGCTATGTTGTAGGTCAATGCAAGTTGGCTCCTGTTCGGGAAAAAGTCCAGGCAATTTCTCCAGTTCCTATTCTGACTGCTGAGAAGGCTCTTAGAAGGTTTCTGGGAATGGGTGGATATTTTCGTAAGAACTTTGCTGCTATCGCTCTTCCTCTGACCAATCTCCTGAAGAAGAGTGAAATGTTTGTTTGGACAGAGCCCTGTCAGGATGCATTTGATCGATTGTTATCAGTATTTGAGATTAGGCCAATCAATGTAGTGCTGACAGCAAATTTAATTAGCAGATTGGAGCTGTGGGTGGCAACACAAGTCATGGGTGCACAGAGAGTAAAGGACAGGGCCACAGAGACAACCCTGTGGGTTATGTTTGCTGAGGGTCAGAGAGACAGAGGAGATGGAGCCCACTCTTACCACCTGCCGGCGATCTGACAGGAAGTCCAGGATCCAGCTACACAAGGCAGGGTGAAGGCCGATGTCTCTGAGCTCCTTGTCGATACTTCACGCCTTTGTATGGCTACTGCTCTGCCCTTGACTGCAAGGAACTGCAGAGAACATCAGAGAAATAAGCCTCCCCTCCATGGACTCTTCCTACACTTCCCCTCCCTCGGAAAAGAACCTCACAACCTGGACATTCTCGCTGCAAACCCGCTCTCCCATCGGGGAAGAGATACAAAAGCCTTACAGTGTGTAACACCAGGCTGAAGGATGGCTTCCTGTCTGTGTCTATAAGCCAAATGAATGATAAAATGGACTTGACCTCACAATGTAACTCGATGTGACCCTGCACCATATGTCTATCTGCACTGCACTTTCTCTGCAGCCACAATGCTTTGTTACAGTGATTATTTTGTTGTATGTCAGCTCAATGTACTGTTGGAATGTATCCATCTGTGTGGATGGTACATCAGGTAAGATTTTCACTGTAGCTCAGTACATGATGATGATAAACAAATTCCCCATTTGTGTGGAAATATTAGACAGACTGAGCTTCTGATCTGGAACCAAAGTAGGAAACTGAACTGTTGTCATTTCTGAGGAAAGCAAATATATGGAAAAGGATTCAATCTCACATTACGATCTGCGGTAACTGGGAACTGGTGACTGGTGATGGGTCTCCCATATCAATATCAGAATCAGGTTTAATAGCACCGGCATATGACATGAAATTTGTTGTCCCTGTGGCAGCAGTAGAACCTAATTCATAACAATAGATTTTAACAATTGTAATTTAAAATAAGAATATACTTATATATATAGTACAAAAATAGAAAAAAAATGTAATAAGCTATTTTAATTGCGTGGAGCAATTTGACTGACTGGGTGTTGCTTTGGAAATTCTGAAGTGAAGCTGAACTAAACTTTACACATTTATGAGAAGCTCAGATAAATACAAATGGCTAAATTCTCACATAAACGGGTCAGACACCCAGAAACATCGGCAGCACTTCAGCATCTCAAAACAGTGAATGAAACATGCAGAAACTATTGCAGAGAAAAAAAAACATTGTCCAGCCACAACGAGAGGACGTGACAGATCCGGATCTCACTGCCTTGTCTGAATGGGGAAAGATGAAGCTACACGTACACATAGAACAGTGACCCGCAGATGCTGCAGATCTGCAGAAAAACGTGAACAGGAACCGGGATCAGGTGACGGGTGGAGGGTCTCCCTCCTGAACTGGTGACTCTGCTCCTCGCCCCTCACACGCTGCCCGACCCATCCGCCGCATTCCCCAGATTATTCCATATCTACCCCAGATACAAGATTATTTTTCCACACCATATCTTCCCCGATCCCTGACCCTCCACCTCCAGGTCACAGAGTCACCGGCTCAATTCCCATCCAGGTCCAAAACGTATTTCAAACCAAAACATGAAATGTTCACATTTCATTTAAATCAGTTCTGTGTTTATAAACACTAATTTGTATTTACATTCCTCCGTAGCCTTGCTGGGCAGGAACACTGAAACAACAAGTGAGAAACAGCAGGAGGCCATTCAGCCCCTCTTACCATCAGCAAGATGGCGGCTGCTGTCCCATCTCAGCCACGTGTTTCTGCCCGATCCTCATTTCCTCGATGCCTTTGGTCTCCTCACATCTGCCAGCCTCTGATTTATGTGAGAACGATCACTGACTCTTCACCGCCCTCTGTGGTGGGGATTTACAGACATTCACCACCCTCGGAATGGAGACATTTCCCCTCATCTCAGACCCGGGCAGTCCATCCCCTTTTCAGAGACTGGGATCCCTGGTTCAACCGGTAACAATGTGTCTCAGTCCTCGGTGCTCTAAATGAAAGGGTTATCACATTTGATCTTTCTTCATATGATGACCCCACCACCCCAGGGATCAGTCTGGTGAATCTTCATTGCACTCTATATAACAAATACTCTCTAACCTCTTTGTTCATCCTCTATGAATTAAATTCAATCTTCTGCAGCCCCGTGTTGCCCCAACCACTCACCTCCCACTCTCTGTCATTTTTGTCACCTTCCCACCTCCCCCCTCACCTGGATCCACCTCTCACTCCCCAGCTCTTGCCCCATCCCCACCCCTCACCTCTTTTCTCTGACTATTTCCCGTCCACTCTCAGTCCAGACGGAGGGTCTCGGACCGAAATGTTGACGGTACATTTCCCTCCACAGATGCTGCCCGACCCACTGAGTTCCTCCGGCAGTTTGTTCTTCGGTCTGTATAACCCGTGTTAGTTTGGGGAGCGGGATTTTACACCATATTCCAGGTACAATCTCAACAAAGTACAAATAATTGTCACTTTGCCCGGACCATTGGTCCCGCTTGCAGGGCAACAGTCTGCCGGTGTTTGCCCCCCATGTGGTGAATCCCTCTGCTCGGCACTACCGTGGGTTCAGACATTTCCCCAGATGAGCCCCTCCTGTCCCCACTGGGACAAACATCCAGTCCGACTCCTCTCACACCATCTTCATCCTTTCAATAAAATCCCTCCCTCCCCGGAGAACCAGCATCAAACCGACGGGCCGAACGGTCTCCTCCTACCTCTCAGCGATACATCAGACTCCGGCCGCAGGGGACGCTTCACAAACGCCCCAACTGCCCTCGGAGGGAAATGGAAATAAATCAGAAAGCGGACATTTACTTTGAGGTTTTCTCCGCTCTGATGAGGCGGTCAGCGCTTGAGCGGGAGACGGACTCAGCGGGGTAACGCCCACTCGGCCTGTCCGCCTCCGCGACTGGTTGTAACCGGTGATTGACATCGCTTCGCACCAATTGGAATAGCGCAGCACCTGCATTCTCTGTTGACAGCGGTGGGGAAAAGGGGCTGGTCACGTGATTATTAGCCCAGCCGTTCAACCGATAAAGCTCGAGCACAGCAGCGCGTGGGTGACGTAAGACACCGCGCACGTGAGGACAGATCCCGGTGTGAGGAGTCCATGGGTGACGTCAGGCGCGTGGGTGGAGGAGCTGTGTGACGTCACCTGTGTGAGAGCGCTGGCATTTAAAAGCACCTTAATGGACTTTTCAGTGGGACAACAACATTAATGACGGGTTTCATCACTGAATCCAGTGTTGTGGGATGTAAAGTCCCCTGTTATGTGTCCGGCTGTGCCGTGTTGTTGGTGGAGTGGGCAGCGTGGTGTTTGTCTCGATTCGGGTCACAACACCAGAATTGCCAGCGGGGTCCACACACAGTGTAAAAACCCCCCGTCCCTGCAGTCTTTGTCTCCTGGTAAACTCAACACCCTGACAGTGTGGACCATAGATACCCCTTCCTCTCAGAGTCAGGGAATCACTCAGACAGCTGATCGCTGAGAGGAATTATATTTATTGGTCATTCAAGTTCACCCAGATTCGTTTGGACGGATTTGATGTGGAGTTCGGGGTGTCACAGTGAAAAGGCCGGACGGCCGAACTCTCTCCAAACATCCTTCCAGGTGAGGCGACAGTTCACCTGTGAATCCTCCGGGGTTGCCCATTATGTCCGCTGTCCCCGATGCGGCCGCCTCCACACTGGTGACACCGGCTCCTCCGCAGTTGTGCGGGTTAGAGTTGTTCTCTTTTCATCGGGGGTCGATGTTATTGTTCCCTTTTGTGCGGAGGGGTGGGTTTTGGGGTTTGATGATTGGGATCCCGCTCTTCTTGATCCGGGTGGTGGGGTAGAAATCGGGGCCGGTTGGCGTGGAATTTCAACGTGATAGGCCGAAGGGCCTGTACTGTGCTGTAGGTTTTCAATGTTTCTATGAAAAGTGCCGGGAACGAGCTCTGCCGGACGGCTGGAGGCTCCGGGCTCTCCGGTCCTGCAGCCCTGGTTTTAGCTTTGCGCCCGAGCCCGGGCTGTGAGATCTGTTAGTTGTGCTCCCAGATTAGGAGGGGTTTAGGGTGAAGGGGATCTGTCTGTGTGTGTGTGTGTGTGTGGGTAGAGATTATGAGTGGACCATAATCGGGGGGGGGGGGAATGGGGGGTGGGTTTGCTGTTGTGAGAAAGTGGGATGATCAGAAGTTCCGTGACCCGGGTCAAATGAAGTTGTAAACAGGGGAGGATCTGCTCCGTTGTATCGGACGCTCGCGTGTCCTTTCAGGAAGCAGCAATTCTCTCTTCAAATGAATCGCTGTCTAATCTTGCTGTTAACATTGTGTTTGTTACAAAGCCCCAGTGTCTGGAAGAGCTGTCACCGTCATGGGCTGTTGGTGCAGATTGGGATGGCGGTGGGGTGTCACTGACCTCTGTATCAGAGAACGACACGGGTTTCTGCATCCTCCTGTGAGATATAAATGTCCTCACAGTGGATTCGGATCAGCTGGCATATCTGTAGTTTTCAAAGGGAAAGGGAATAGGGAAGAGCTGAGGAGAGAGTTTTAATAGGGAAACCATCGTCCGGGGTGGAGAGGTACAGGAGCTGTCTGATAGATCGTTTTACAGTAATTGTGTTTTTATATAATCTCACAGACGGTGACTGAGGAAGAAGCTTGTTGAGGGAGGATACCCGGAGGTGAGCAGGTCAGACACGGTATCAGGAGAGTGACAGTGATGTGATTTCCTGTGTCACGGGTACAGACAGTCGTCTCAAGTGAGGAGTTTGTGTGGAGATGCAGCTTCCCTGGAGGTGGAGGAAAGTGGACTCACCAACAGGTGGAACCAGCTGTGGGAAGACACGGTTTGTCAGGTCTGACGACGAGCTGAATGTACCATAACCTTCAGACTGAATCAGAAAACCATTCTGAGGGTATTTGAAATGACAGAAGCAGGGGAGATGTGATCACATGTTTCCATCAGACCCTCAGTGAGATGGTTCCAGTTATAACGTGCAGGGATGAAATCACAGTGTTTGGGGCCAGATGTAATCACTGATTCTGACACAGTGAGAGGGTTAGTTTTGCTGTAAGGCAGCAACATTAATGGAAGAAACTTCATCAATTGCCAGTTGTTCAGCAAAAGTGATCAACTTGTATGTTACCTTGACAGAAACCGATACTCACAGTGGTGACAAAGGGGTTCAGTCTGGTTTATTTCAGGTTGGAGAGGGGTGTGGAGTTTTGAAATCAATGCCTTGCGGTGCCACCATCGTTAATTTCCCATGTCCAGAGTGGTGGATCACACAGCACGGAAACAGGCCTTTGGCCGGCCATACCTGTTCTGACCATCCACTCACTGTCTACACTGGTCCCATTTATCAGCACTTGGTTCACAGCCGACTGTATCTCGGCAGTTTCAATGCTCATCCTCTTCAAATGTTGTGAAGGGACCTGCCTTCACCACCACCTCGGGCAGTGTATTCCAGATTTCAGCTACCCTCTGAGTGAAAAGTCTCTTCCTCAGATCCCTCTAAACCTCTTCATCCTCTGCTTAAATCCATGCCCTCTGATCGGTGACACCTCTGTCCCAGGATCGTGGCCTATTTGGGCATCAGTGAGTTCTTTCATACGGTTCACATGGTAAGTTGCTGTGGAAAGTCAGATCACACGGGATCCAGGGAGAGCTGGCTCACTGGATGCAGAGATGTCTTGATGGTAGGAAGCAGAGAGTGATGGTGGGAGGCTGTTTATTGGACTCGAGGCCCGGGCCCAGTGAGGTTCCCCAGGGTTACACCACATTGCTCTCATTATTCATTGATACTTAACTATATTTGCATTTGCAGTTTGTTGAATTCTATGCTCCACTTGATCTTTCATTGATCCTGTTACTATTCTATAGATTTGCTAAGTGCTCCTGCAGGAAAAGCAGTCTCCTGGTTGTATGTGGTGACATTTATGTACTCTGATAATAACATTTACTTTGAACATCAACCACTGCTACTTGTCATCGAGATCAGTAATTTGGTTGAGAATGTACAGGGTATGGAGAGTAGGTTTGCCACAAGTTCAAACAATTAATTTTTCTGAATGATATTAAGTATAACCTCTCCACTCTGTTTCCCTCTCCACGCTCGACCACCCCCTCCCCTTACTGTCTTCCCTCTCTGCCCTTTCCCCCCTCTCACCCTGACAATGGACATACGTACAGGGTGAAAGTGAATTATTTTCGGGGAATCTGAAGGGGAATTCTTCACACAGAGGTTGGTGAGAGTGTGGAATGAGCTGCCAGAGGAAGTGGAGGATGTGGGTTTTATTGAGACACCAAAGAGGAATCTGGGTGAGACGTGGATGGGAGGTGTATGGAGGCTCTGGTGCTGGTAGCTGGAACCAGGCAGTAACAACAAAAACTGGTCGGCATGGACTAGAAGGGCTGAAAGAATGCAGAAAAAATTACGCGGCTATTGCCGGGACTGAATGTTTTCAATTAAAAGGAAAGGTTACATATGTTAGCACTTTATTCCCGACCGGGTAGGGGACCGAGGGGAGATTTCATAGAGGTGTACAACACTATGAGGTGGATGGAGAGTGTAAATGCAAGCGGGCTTTCTCCACTGATGTTCGGTGAGAATACAACTAGAAATCTTGGGCGAATGGTTTAACGGAAACATTAGGGGAAACTTCTTCACCCAGAGGGTGGTCAGAGGGTAGACAGTGTCGCCAACGCAAACAGTGATTGAGATTCCAATGCCAATGCTTACGAAATGATTGGATAAGTACTGGGGAATGGATGGCCACGGTCCGGGTTCAGTCGATGGCAGTAGGCAGTTTAAGTAATTCCTCAGTGGCCTGACGGGTTGAAGACCCTGTTCCTGTGCAATGGATCCCTATCGGTGTCTGACTGTCTGTCTGGGTTAGAACTTCACTGTGTCACAGCACTGACCAATCTAGAAAGTCGTTGATAGTGTTCTTGAATGGTTATGACATGAGAAGATGGAAGCTTTGGAAATTGTTTATTTTGTATTCCCCAATTGCCTGCGATGGTTTTCAGGGAAGTCAAGAGTGAGCCCGGATATTTGCTTTGCCTTCACTGCGTTTTCAGTTGTGTAGATTTGTGTATTTCAATTATTATTGATTTCAGAGGGAGACACGGATTCCACACCTGCCATGTGGATTCAGGGTTAAATGGATCGACATATGAGCGTATCTACACCCGATATGATAAAACCACGATTCAGTGGTAAATTGGCATTCAGATAAATTGGTGTGTACTTGAATTGCGAATTTGGAATTGACGTTTTGGAAGGGAGGTTCTTTTAATAAGCACCAGAACCTGCTGCTGAACACTTTGAAATGCTGGTTTTAAGTTCTAGGGCTTCACTGGAAATCATGTTGTAAACTCATTGTTGCATTTGCCCTGTAATATGTAAATGACAGGTCAGTTTAGAAAACGAGCAGGTGCAGTCAATCGCTCAGCGATTTGCTTACATCGTCAGTCCAAATTCCATTAATTATCCTGGTGCTGCTGTGTGATCAGATTAAATCGATTATTTCCTCAGCTCTATTTCTTGGAGCACTGTAACTGCGAACTCGCAATAGACTTGTAAATTGTACCGAAGTTTCGACTCTCCGTGCGGAACACGGATATCCTTTGTCTTCCAGCCAGAATTCACTCGGTCTACTACATCATCTGCTTTCGGATAGGAAGCCAATTCTGAATCAACGCAGTCAGGTTTCCCTCGATCCAATGCCTTCTGACTTTCTGAATGAGTCCACTTTGGGGAGCTGATGAAAAGCCTGAGCATAATTAATGCAGCCACATCGACTGTTCTGTCATTTGAATCGGGAGCAAGTTACAGCTTGTGATTCACCTGGGAGCTCAGAGAATTCGACCGTGCAGGTAGGATTTAAGCCTACCTGGTCAATACCTGTGGAGGAGGGGGAACTGCGCAGGCGCGAGTGACGTCAGCGTCGAGCGCGCACTTTAAAAGGCAGGACTTCTTTTCAGAGCGGGCAGCGGAGTCCGTGGAAGCAGAGTTCAGGGCTTTGGCTAAGTGGCCTTCGGCGTAAGGGGACTTCGGTAAGCCTGTGTGATTGCTCGCTGAGGGGAAGAAGGTAAGGTCGCTAGGTGCTTTTTAGACTTATTCTATTAATCCAGTTCAGGTAATGGGGGAGACAGTCAGAGCAGTGGTGTGCTCCGTATGCAGTATGTGGGAAGTCAGGGTCAACACAGTTGTCCCTGATGACCACACCTGCAAAAGGTGCGTCCAGCTGCAGCTCCTATCAGACCGAGTTAGGGAGTTGGAGCAGGAGCTGGATGAACTACGGATCATTCGGGAGGTGGAGGCAGAGATAGATAGGAGTTATCAGGAGGTAGTCACACCAAAAAACCAAGAAGTAGACAGATGGGTGACGGTCCAGAGAGGCAGGGGGAGCAGGCAGAGAGAGCAGAGCACCCCTGCGGCCATTGCCATTAACAATAAGTATACCGTACTGGATACTGTTGATGGGGATGACCTACCAGGAATGAGTTGTAGTGGTCCTGTCTCTGGCACAGAGGTTGAACCCTCAACTAGAAAGGGGAGGAAGGAAGAGAAGAGAGCGATAGTTTTAGGGGATTCTATAGTTAGGGGGACAGATAGGAGATTTTGTGGGGTAGATCGGGAGTCTCGGATGGTATGTTGCCTCCCTGGTGCCAGGGTCCGGGACATCTCAGATCGGGTGCAGGCTATTCTTGAGAGTGAGGGCATGAACCCAGATGTAGTGGTCCATGTAGGGACCAATGATGTAGGTAAGGTGAGTGAGGGGGTCCTGCTTAGAGAGTTCAGGGAGTTAGGAGTGAAGCTGAAAGGCAGGACCTCCAGGGTGAAAATCTCGGGATTGCTACCTGAGCCACGTGCGAGTGAGGCGAAGAATAGAATGATTATGCACATTAATACGAGGCTGAGAGCATGGTGCAGGAAGGAAGGGTTCAGGTTTTTGGATAATTGGTCTTTGTTTCAGGGACATTGGGATCTGTTTCGAAGGGATGGTCTACATCTGAACCGGAGGGGTACTAACATTCTTGCAGGAGTGTTTGCCAGTGCTGCTCGGGGGGGGGGGGTTTAAACTAGATGTGTAGGGGGCAGGGATCCAGATCCAGAGGGTTGGTCAGAAGGTGCATGGGGTTAAATGTGTACAAAGTTTGGGTGATCTTGAGAAGGTCATCAAAATTCAGGGTGCAATTTGCCCGATGGAAGTTCAAGGAGCTGGGTTAGGTACAGTAGACAGTGTTTTAAGCAAAGAGAGGAGGAATGGGCTAAGAATTCTATACTTGAATGCGCGTAGTGTCAGAAATAAGACAGATGAGCTTGAAGCTCAGATGAAAATGGGGAACTACGATATTTTTGGGATAACGGAGACATGGCTGCAAGGGGATCAGGCCTGGGAATTGAGTGTACCAGCGTATACGTGCTATCGTAGAGACAGAAATATGGGAAGAGGGGGTGGGCTGGCCCTGTTGGTGAGGAATGAGATTCAGTCCTTAGCAAGAGGTGACTTGGGAACAGGGGAAGTAGAGTCTGTGTGGATTGAGCTGAGGAACAGTAAGGGTAAAAAGACCCTAATGGGTGTTGTGTACAGGCCCCCAAACAGTAGCGTGGATATTGGGTACAAGTTGATTAGGGAGTTAACATTGGCATGTGCTAAAGGTAATGCAGTCGTTATGGGAGATTTCAACATGCAGGTGGACTGGGAGAATCAGGTAGGTGCTGGACCCCAGGATAGGGAGTTTGTGGAGTGTCTAAGGGATGTATTTTTGGAACAGCTTGTGCTTGAGCCAACCAGGAACGAGGCTATTTTGGACTTGGTGATGTGTAATGAACAGGAATTGATAAGTGATCTTGAAGTAAAGGAGCCATTAGGAAGTAGTGACCATAACATGATAAGTTTTCATCTACAATTTGAGAGGGATAGGGGCAGATCAGAGGTGTCAGTGTTGCAATTAAATAAAGGAGACTACGGAGCCATGAGGGATGAGCTGGCCAAAGTTAAATGGGCGGATGCCCTGGCAGGAAAGACAGTGGATCAGCAGTGGCAGATATTCTTGGACAGAATACAAAAGATGCAAATGCAGTTCATTCCAATGAGAAGGAAGGATTCAAAGAGGGGGAAGGGGCCACAGTGGTTGACAAAGGAAGTCAGAGATTGTATAGCATTAAAGAAAAAGAAGTATGACAGGGCTAAGATGAGTGGGAATACAGATGATTGGGAAAGTTTTAAGGAACAGCAGATCTTAACTAAAAAAGCAATACGGAGAGAAAAAATCAGGTATGAGCTCAGTCTAGCCAGGAATATAAAAGGGGATAGCAAAAGCTTTTTTAGCTATGTGAAGAGAAAGAAGATAGTTAAGAACAATGTTGGCCCCTTGAAGAATGAATTGGGAGTAATTGTTATGGGAAACAGGGAAATGGCAACAGAATTTAATGCATACTTTAGATCTGTCTTCACCAGGGAGGACACAAGCAATCTCCCAGATGAATGGATGGGCCAGGGTCATAAGATATCAGAGGAATTGAGACAGATTGACATTAGGAAAGAAACTGTGATGTGTAGACTGGTAGGACTGAAGGCTAATAAATCCCCGGGTCCAGATGGTCTGCATCCGAGGGTTCTAAAAGAGGTGGCTCAGGAAATTGCGGATGCATTGGTAATCATTTTCCAATGTTCCTTAGATTCAGGATCAGTTCCTGAAGATTGGAGAGTGGCTAATGTTGTCCCACTTTTCAAGAAGGGAGGGAAGGAGAAAACGGAGAACTTTCGCCCTGTTAGCCTAACGTCAGTCGCGGGGAAGATGCTTGAGTCCATTATTAAGGACGAAATAGTGGCACATCTAGATGGCAGAAATAGGATTAGGCCGAGCCAGCATGGATTTACCAAGGGCAAATCATGCTTGACTAATCTGTTGGAGTTTTTTGAGGGTGTAACAAGGATGTTAGACGAGGGTAAGCCAGTAGATGTTGTGTACCTAGATTTTCAGAAGGCATTCGATAAGGTGCCACATAGGAGATTGGTGAGTAAAATCAGAGCTCATGGCATTGGGGGCAGGGTTTCAACATGGATAGAAATCTGGTTGGCAGATAGAAAGCAAAGGGTAGCAGTGAATGGGTGTTTCTCAGACTGGCTGGAGGAGACTAGTGGGGTACCACAGGGCTCTGTATTGGGACCACAGCTCTTTACGATTTATGTCAATGATTTAGATGAGGGCATTGAAAACTATATCAGCATGTTTGCTAACGATACTAAACTGGGTGGCAGTGTGACATGCGAAGAGGACGTTAGGAGAATACAGGGAGACTTGGATAGGCTGAGTGAGTGGGCAGATACTTGGCAGATGTCATTCAACGTGAATAAATGTGAAGTTATCCACTTTGGAAGCAGGAACAAGAGGGCAGAGTATTGTCTGAACGGTGAAGAGTTAGGTAAGGGAGAAATGCAAAGAGACCTAGGAGTCCTAGTTCACCAGTCAATGAAGGTGAATGAGCAAGTGCAACAGGCAGTGAAGAGGGCAAATGGAATGTTGGCCTTTGTTACAAGGGGAATTGAATACAAGAGCAAGGATGTTCTTTTGCATTTGTACAGGGCCCTGGTGAGACCACACCTGGAATATTGTGTACAGTTTTGGTCTCCAGATTTAAGGAAGGACATTCTGGCAATTGAGGAAGTGCAGCGTAGATTCACTAGGTTGATTCCTGGGATGGCAGGGCTGTCTTACGCAGAGAGATTGGAGAGATTGGGCTTGTACACGCTGGAATTGAGGAGATTGAGAGGGGATCTGATTGAAACGTTTAAGATAATTAAAGGATTTGATAGGATTGAGGCAGGAAATATGCTCCAGAAGTTGGGAGAGTCCAGTACCAGAGGGCATGGATTGAGAATAAGAGGTCAGTTATTTAAAACAGAGTTGAGGAAGAGCTTCTTCTCCCAGAGAGTTGTGGAGGTGTGGAATGCACTGCCTCGGAAGACGGTGGAGGCCAATTCTCTGGATGCTTTCAAGAAGGAGCTGGATAGATATCTGATGGATAGGGGAATCAAGGGATATGGGGACAAGGCAGGGACTGGGTATTGATAGTGAATGATCAGCCATGATCTCAGAATGGCGGTGCAGACTGGAGGGGCCGAATGGTCTACTTCTGCACCTATTGTCTATTGTCTATTGTTCTAATTCTTCTGTTTGATTTATTTTCACTTTTTCAAATAACTCAGTCTGGCTAATAAAGGACAACATGCCATGTTGTTTCTCCTTAACCAGACTAAGTTTCTCCAAATACACATAAATTCCTTCTTCAATTATCCTCTCCAGTAGTTTACCCACTACTGATGTAAGACTGCCTGCTTAAAATTAAAAGAAATATCCCTATTATCTTTCGTCAACAATTGAATAACATTTTCCACTCTCCAATCATCTAGTTCTACTTCCGTGGCCAGCGAAGATACAAATATCCTGTCTAAAGGTGCAGCAAAATCTTTGCTCACCTTCCAAAATTACCTGGACTATATCCCTTTCGACACCGGGGAATCATTTATCATAATGTTTTCCAAGTTTCCAGTGCATCCTCTTTCTGAGCGTCGGCAGGTTCTGGCATTTCTGCATTTTGACGCTGTGTTCACATTGATCAATGTATTCAGTGAGGAGCTTCACCGCCTCCGTGGACTCCAGACACAAGTTTTCCTCTTTTACATCTGATCTGCCCACACTCTCTCTAGTGATCTTTCTGCTCTTCAATTATCTTACTGATCTCTACTCCCCTGCTAACTTTGAAGTCCATTGTTAAATTCATTTTCTATCTACATTGTTACTCGCCCTAACCCTATCTGATCCTTATTCCTGAAACTTAAGTATTTTTCTTTCTTCCTCTTGACAAGCTGTTCCAATTTCTTGTCAGCAAGGGTTACTTTACGCTATCATCCTTTCCCTGCCTCAATGAGGCAAGCTTTTACTGAACCCCATGTAAGTGTTTCCTGAACGATCTCCACATATGTGTGGTGCATTTCCCTGAGTACTTCATTTTCCTATTTACCTTCCCAAGTTCCTGCCACGTAGCCCGATGTATCGGAATTAAATAATTCCATGCTCTCTGGTCCTATCCCCGTGCAGGGTGGATGTCGGGGAGTTCTCCCTGTCGCTCTGAAATGCTGACCCGCGGAGAGATCTGTCACCTGATCCGTTTCCTTTTCTAATATTAGATCCGGTATGGACTCTTCGCTAGTCCGCCTGTCTTCATATAGTGACGTGAATCCTTGCAGCACACAACTGAGGATTTCTGTCATAACCAAACCTTTTACCCTGGGGATGAGCCAAAGAATATTAGGGAATTTTCAGTTGCCCTTGCCAATAACATGACACGTGTCCAAGTTCCGCTTCCCGGTCGGTACCTCCCTCTTTCAGTCGCCGTTTTTATTTTTGTTCAACTTGTGGGCGGCTGTATAGAATACTCCAAACGGAGAGATCGCGGCCATCATGTTTCTGTGTTCGTCTCACAGTCCACGTTGTCCTCCCTTTCTGCAGCTGCGGTACTATCCCTGGTTTCCCATCGCACTCCCTTTACACTCTGTTATCCGACCCTGTCCATTTTGAAACACCTAAAACTCGGAAAGCCCTGAATCCCATCCCTGCCCTGTTGACACATTTCAGTGGCCATTGACATTGTCAATTTATAATTTCCTGTCAGACACATATCATGTTCAGATGTTCCCGCAACCATCGTTTATTTAAGTACGTAAAGTTAGTCTATGTACATAAGCGAATCTTATGTACCTTTCACAGACAGGCGAGTGACACATAATTCAACCAATCTAACAATTACGGTAGCAGCAGTGAGCGTTTGTATTGCTACCTACCTGAACTGTATCACGTCAGCAATTTTCCGCCAATTCTCCAATTCCCGGATGACCAGGCTTATGAATGCTTGAATTTATGACATACATGCCAAGCCTGTTCATTGTAAAACGGCTTTATTTGAAAACTCCGCTGAATTGCCTTTGGAGGCCGACGTTATCTACACAGATGGCCATTTAATGTAAACAAATACTTCATTCCATTCCTCAGCTCCTCTCTGAATTTCCTCTGTGTCAGTGTATAGATACAAGTATTGGTGCACATGCTGAGAAATTTTAACATGAACCCAAATTGTTGGAAGATATATACCGGGGAACTCAAATATCTGTCCTCGTAAAAATAGTTTTGCGCTTGCCATTTCAGAGTACGGGCTACATGGGGCATCCACAACAATATGAAATTAGCTGATATAGAAAACAGCAAAATCATCGATTTTCTGCGTTTTTCCACCTCGGCATCTTTCTGATTATCGCTGCTGTGCCGAAGCCTTCTGCGGACTCTATTTGCCACAACAATATGTCTTACGGTTAACCCGTTAAATACCAGGATTAAGCCGATTGGTAGCAATGGTGTTAAAATGCTCTCCAGTAATTCGTATCCTTTCCACACGGGTGAAGTGGCGTATTCATATGTGGTGGTGCACCGCCACGGCGTGTTGTCAACGATGATGTAAGGCTCAATGATAAAGTAAAACGGGACCCCTGTCCCGCAGCTCACTATAACCACCGTCACCATAACCACCATTGCTGTTCTCTCGGTGCAGTATCGCTCCCGTAGCTTTTCGTAACATATTGCGATGAAGCGATCGAAGGTAAAACTGACAGTGAACCAGACAGAACAGTCACTCGTTATAACCCGAAATACAAGTGTCAGAGCGCATACAGGAGTGATGAGCAGGAATTTGGAATAAATGTAGATATTGTTGGTCTGTTCCATTAAAGCAGCAACGATAACCAGCATCAGATCCGCTGTTGCCATTCCAACCAGGTAACAGGTGATGCACTTGGAGAGTCCGCATTTTCCCCGAGAGAGGATCACAATCGCCGTTAAATTAACTGCAAGAAATTTGAAAAGAGGTTAGAGATATGGTCATCTCCCTGCATGCCCCCATTCTACCGATGGTATGCAGGGGAGGGTCTTGGAAGTGGAAAGCGGGAGTCTCCGTCGCTGCACTGCGGCTGGGCAGGTTAGAGCAAAGAATCCGAGTTCCACGGCTCACGGACCGGTGAACGGACGATCGTCCCAGTAAACAACACCATTTCCATTACTGGAGGTGAAAGAGCTGAAGGGATTGTTTGCAGCCGTGACAAAGTGGAATCAAAAGATACAAAACACAATTTATCATTTACAGACCCGCGTGTCGGAAATAGACTGGACAGTCATTTAAATAAGCTGCCATGTTGTTTTAAGGTCGAAGTGTCTGCACTGACAGAAACTCGGACCTAGAAAAGCAGAGACCAGCATCACTTCAGAAAGCCTAGCGAGGTGAAATTATGAAACAATGTCAATATCGGCATATACGTAATTGACAAAAGAATAATCACTTCGAACAAAGTACGAAAATGAAAATAAAACAATCAGATGCCTGAACCCTCCATTCCGGAAACACGTTTCAGACGACGGTAGCATCTGTGCTTAGTAACAGTGCGGATACCGCAGCAGAGTAACGACGGCACCATACATAAAGTAACCAGCTCCGGCATCTTACCGAGGACACCAACCGCTACAAGTGTGGGATAGAAAATGGCCGCGATGTAGTAAATCGCCGGATATCCCATATTCCATCAGAAGCAGCCTTCAGTGTTATGGAACGTTTTAGCTGCTCAGATGGACTGGTGATCGGTTTAGCAGACTCTTATTGAGGAGAGAGCAATTCCACTGAATTAATTAGCGTGGCGATCACGTCAGGGACATTAGTAACAACCAACTACACAAACATTTACGTTAAACTATTTTTACTCTCTCAATCCCCCTGTCATGAATTTGACTCCTCAAGGGATTTTGCAATGTCATTACTTTAAAACAAAATATGATGTGCTTTTTTTCCCCATGTTATTTTCCATGATACCTGGCTTCAGCTATTTAAATGAAGATATATTTTGTCATTGTTGATTTTAAATCAGGCATTCAGCTTGAAGTCGATATATTTGGAATATTTGACGGAACACATTCGCTTCTGAAATTGAGGGAAGGAGTTTGTTCTGGCGGGTGAAATGGAGAACACTTCTTTATGAAAGGGGAACGTTCATCATCTTTTCTTTCGTTCGTACCAGTCATTCCGAGCGGTTTGAGTGATGGAAATCACAGTGACAGCTGACATGTGTTACAATAAAACAAACTGCACATATTCCTCCAAACACTGTAAAAGATCCACAGCGATATTCCAGAGACCTGTCTTCAAAAAGGAAAACTGTCCTCGGGAGATTAGCGAGGGCTGTGGACAGTTTGAAGAACAATGTTTTCCAGCGCACACATGGGCCGTTTGGCAGGAACCTGACCTCTGCCAGTGAAGGACTTGACCGCCGCATACCCGTGACCTGCGATGCAGTCTATTTAACTTTAAAGATATTCTCAGACCTGCCACAATTCTACCACTATTTCTCCATCCATTCTCTGTTTGAACAAATATAGTAAGCAAAATCTATGATCAATCAGCAGGTTCTCAGGCTGTTGTATCATTTGCCACGAAGTTGTATATTTCCCCCCTGATTTACTGTCAGGTATATTGCCTTTCCAGCGTCACTATGAGTATGTGCAGAAGAGCGGAAGTGTTCAAGCTCACCTGTCAATTACACTTCCGTCTGCTCCTGCAGCGCACCGCTCTGTGCCGATTGTGGTTCTCGTACCGATGAGCGGGTCTCGGCTTATTTGAGAAAGTCTCATCACTCCGTTTCCATTGTGGAACTCGGACTAATGTGCGGCCCTCGCTTGACTCGAGAAAGTATCACCTCAGCCTTCAAATCCATCCTTCCAAAGTGAATCACTCCCTAACGTTCCGGGTTGAAATCCATCTGTAACTTCCCAGCGCTGCTCTGCGTCCTGTCACTGTCCTGTTGTAAACTCTAACTATCTTCTATACTATCCCTAATTCCACCAAACTCCACATCATTGCAAATACAATAAACCACCCTTACACTTATTTATTCACATCATTTCAAAGCACAAGTATCCTGGGCTCTCAGAACAGATCTCTGCTGGACACCACCGGCACCAGCATCCGGGGAGATAATGTTCCATCCACAACTACCCTCGGCCTTCTGGGGCGCCAGTCCGGAATCCACAAGCCTACTTTCCCGGGACACCAAACCTTCTGAAAGGTCCTGCCATGGTTAACCGTCACATCCTCACAGAATTGAACCAGGCACGTGAGACATGATCTGCCCCTCACAAAGCCATGTTGCCTCTCCCAAGTTAGGTAATCTTTCTCCAAATTCTCGTAAATCCTGTTTCTAAGAATTTTCTCCAATAATTTGCCCGTCACTGAACTTGGACTCACCACTTCCCGCAGTCTCCCAGGGTTACTCGCGACCACACAAGAGGACTTATCTATCCTATGTATTTTTGTTTCGCTCCGTGCCGATTTTAGTTCTCGTACCGATGAGCGGCCCTCGCTTCACTGGAGAAAGTCTCATCACTCTGTTTCCATTGTGGAACTCATACTAATGTGCAGTACTCGGTTGACTCGAGCAAGTGATACCTCTGCCTTCAAATTAATCTTTCCAAAGTGAATCACTCCGTACCTTTCCGGGTTGAACTCCATCTGTAACTTTTCAGCGCTGCTGTGCCTCCTGTCACTGTCCTCTTGTGTTCTGTGACTACCTTCTACACTATCCATAATTCCACCAACTTCAACATCATTGAAAATACGATAACCCATCATTCCACTTCCTTATTCATATCACTTTTAAAGCAGATAAATCCGAGGGTCTCAGAACAAATCTCTGCAAGACACCACTGGCACCAGCATCCGGGGAGAAAATGTTCCATCCACAACTATCCTCGGCCTTCTTGGGCGTCAGTCCTGAATCCACAAGCCAAGTTTCTCAGGATACCAAGCCTTCTGACGCTCTGAAAGGTCCTACTATGGTTAACCGTAAATTTAACCGTCACATCCTTACAAATTGAAGCAGGCTCGTGAGACATGATTTGCCCGTCACAAAGCCACACTGACTCTCCCAAATTAGGCAATACTCCTCCAGATTCCCGTAACTCCTGTTTCTAAGAATGTTCTCCAATAATTTGCCCGTCACTGAACTCGGACTCACCGCTTCCCGCAGTCTCCCAGGGTTACTCCCGAACACACAAGAGTACTTATCTATCCTATGTGTTTTTTTAAAGTTCCAGTACATCCTCTTTCTTAATCTCGGAATGTTGTCGCACATCGGCCTGTTTACCGCTCTCCTCACAAGTTTCCCTGTCACTGGTAAATACTGAACTAAATTCTTTATTCAGGACCTGCCCTTCTTCTCCCGAACTCAGGGGCTTGTTTCATCTTCTATCCCCGTCAGTTTTTACACTCATTCCAGTCATCGTTTTCCTCACAGACATCTAGAATGGCTTGGCTTTTCTTTAAAGTTACTGCAGACCCTCAGTAGACCTTCTAGTTATCATAATTCCATTCTTCAGTTTGTCCCCGGCTACTTTGTAGATCTAGAGTCATGTCTGATCCTTGTTGTCTAATCCTGAGCTCGACTTCCTGAAGCTTCTCTCTTCCTCTTGACCAGATGTTTCACATCTCTTGTCAGCCATGGTTCCTTCACCGTACAGTCATTCTCCCGTCTGAATGGGGCAAAGCCGTCAAGAACCCCATGTAAGTGCAGCGTAAAGTACCCTCACATTTCCGTTGTGTATTTCCCTGGACATACCCGTCCCTGATTTATGCTTCGATGTTCCAGCTTAATATCATTCTACTTCCACTGACACAGTTAATTACTTCGGGAACAGACACAGGGCTGTGGGACGCAAGCGGGTAGAGTGATTAATTTGCACCCTGACACGCAGTTGTCGGAAGAGTTTGGGGCAATGGGATGGGTATGGGGAATGACACGAGATTGTGGGGACACAACGGGGCTTTGAGATTACTTGGTGACTGACGCGGGCCTATGTGTTTAGTGTATGTAACCCTTTTACGAAAGGAGGGTGCTGGATCCCTTGTAATCTGCCTATCTACACAACCGATCGACAGACGGCGCAATGGCCACTGTCTACTCACCGTCCCGACACATCTGGAGAAGAAGGATGCTTAGGTGAAAATGCTATTCTTGGACGACAGTTCAGTATTCAACACCATAATTGTCCCCAGGCTCGACAGGAAGCTCAGATATCTCGTCCTTGACCCCGCCTCTCAGATCGCCAGCAGGTTGTAAGAGTGGGCTCCCTCATCTACACCCCTCTGATTTTCAACACAGGAGCCCCTCAGGGCCATATACTGAGTCCCCTCCTTTACTCACTGTATACCCATGACTGTATTGCCACCCACAGCTCCAAGCTGTTAATTTAATTTGCCGACGACACTACATTGATAGGCCTGATATCAAAAAATAACGAAGTGGCCTGCAGGGAAGAAATTATCTCCCTGACGCAATGGCGTCAAGTAAACAATCTTTCCCCCAATGTCGCAAAAACAAAGATCTGATTGTTGATTACAGTAGGAATGGAGACGGGCGAACCCCTATTGACATCAATGGATCTGGAGTTGAGAGGGTAAACAACTTTAAGTTCCTGCCATCCACATCACCGAGGACCTCACGTGGCCTGTACAGACCACCTGTGAAGTGAAAAAGTCACAACAGCGCCTTTTTCACCTCAGACTGTTGAGGAAGTTTGGTATGGTCCCGAAATCCTAAGAATTCTTTGCAGGGGCACACTTAAGAGCATCATGACCGGCGGCATCACTGCCTGGTATGAGAACTGTACCTTCGTTAATCGCACTGCAGAGCGTGGTGCGGACAGCCCAGCGTACCTGTAGATGTGAACTTCCCATGATTCAGATCATTTACAAGGACAGGTGTGTAAAAAGGGCCCGAAGGTTCATTGCGGGCCCTGGTCAGCACAACTACAATCTATTACAGCTGATACCATCCGGGAAGCGGTACCGCAGCATAAAAGCCAGGACCAACAGTGTCCGGGACAGCTGGACCAACAGCTCCGGGACAGCTTCCACCAGGACATCAGGCTGATGAACTCACGCTGATTTGTTTGTACTCTATACTACATTGACTGTTCTATTTACTATAACTTATTATAAATAACTATGATTGCACATTTAGATAGAGACGTGACGTTACAATTTTTACTCCTCATGCAGGTAAAGGATATAAGAAATCAGGTTAATTAATTTAAATGTATTTCAGAGTGAAACACGATGAAATATTAGTTTTATTATATTTTCTAAATTCTTATTTTTTTAATTACTGCGTAAATAGTTAAATTGATGTACGGAACTACAGTGAATTTGAAACATCGAAGAGCGCCCCCTAACGGCCTAACCCAGTATTTCCGCGTTCTCATCCCACCCTTTCTTTTACCTCAGGACCATGGAATCCCGAGCCTAGGAGCACGAACAAACCCACCAGTGTCGGGACTACGGAGCTTCCACCTACCAGGTCGCTGCTTCCCCATGGATCAGACCCACGGAAGCGAGGTATGTCCACAACTTTCACCTTCCATTCCATAGCCCTTTCGGTCTGAAGACCCTATCGACTGGAAACGCCTCACAAGCGAGCGGCAGCACCTCACTCTCCGGGGAGCGAACCCCCACCAGCTACGATTGCGGCGGACTGGGAGTGGGAGAGTGTCCCGCCCCCTCCTGCATTTAGCAGACTCTAAATGCACTCTAAATGCGGTGCACTGTTCTACTGTGCAGCGTTAACTGCACAAATATGACCTTCATGGAAGAGTCGTCAGAAGAAAACATTTCCTGCATCCTCACCACAAAAAAAATCAGCATCGAAAGTTTGCAAAGGAACATCTAAACAAGCCTGAAGCATTTTGGAAACAATTCCTGTGGACTGATGAAGTTAAAGTAGATTTTTTTGGCCTCAATGAGCAAAGGTATGTTTGGAGAAAAAAAGGTGCAGAATTTCATGAACACGGGGTGGATCGATCATGCTTTAGGCTTGTGTTGCAGGCAGTGTCACGGGAAACAATTCACTGGTGGAAGGAAGAATTAATTCAATTAAATACCAGCAAATTCTGGATGCAAATATTACTCCGTCTGTAAAAAAGCTGAAGATGAAAAGAGGATGGCTTCTACAACAGGATAATGATCCCATGCACACCTCAAAAACCACAATGCATTACTTCAAGAGGCGCAAGCTGAAGGTTTTGCCATGGACCTCACAGTCTCCCGACCTAAACATCAACGGACATCTGTGGCTAGACTTCAAATAGCAACGCGGCCCAAGAATCTCACAGAACTAGAAGCCTTTTGCAAGAAAGAGTCGGCGAAATTCCGTCAACCAAGAATTGAAACACTATTAGCTCTCTGCAGAAAGCGTGTACAAACTGTGATACTTGACAAAAGGGTGTTACTAAGTACCGCCATGCAGGGTGCCCAAAATTTGTTTCGAGCCCTCTTTCCGTTTTTGTTATTTTGAAACTGTAAACGATGAAAATAAAATGTAATCTTTCTTAAGATATTAAAGAAATGTGTAATCTTTAACATTATGCCTTTTGGACATCAGGTCAGCTTCTGCTCGCTTAGATATTCACAGTAAAATAAATTTTGACTAGGGGTGTCCAAACCTTTCCCCGCCACTGTCTATAGAAGAAAAGTGAGAGTGATGGCAAGTGGGGCGAGAGGAGTAAGACAGGGAAAAGGAGAAAGTGAGGATGGAGGAAAGAGGCTGAGGGAGAGGGGGTGTGCTGAAAGACTAGAGAGGGGTGAGAGAATGGTCGGGGTGAGGAAGAAGGGAGGGACGAAGCAGTAGATTACGCGGTGGAGAAGAAGATGGTCAGGGAGCTGCTCACATTCAGAAACGTTGTTGGGGGAGTTCCATTCCTTCTGTGGTAATACAGGACCGGGTGGTTAACACGGTAATATCGAAAACACACAATAAAAGACGAACAAAGACAAGACGATGAAGGCAGAAATTAAGATTAACCAGAAATTATTCAACACATTACAGTATCCTGAAACAGTTTAACTCAAGCTGATTACTCACACAGGCACAATCAAGTGGCAGGCATAATCACCAAAATCATGCTTTAAATTGTAAACTCGTGAAAGAGACGATCCATTACTCTAAATCGAATCCTGAGGGAGTTTTAGAGTTAGATTCCGTCAATTTTATTATGACCAATCCATTCCTAGAGATAGGGCAATACATCAGACACATCCGGATATAATATTACAGGATTAAACAGCAAAAGCAATTTACTTAATAGTCAACCAATAAAAAACAAGAGACAAATCTGCAGGTATGTGTGTGTCACTCCAAAAACACATAATAGACAGAAATCAGTACTTGAGAAACAACAAAAATATGCTGACTTGAAAAATAAAATTGAAAGACTATGGTATATGAAAAGGGTATATAATGTCCCAATTGTAATTTCCAATGGTAGTTTCATCCCAGAGTCACTGTGCAACAATAATTACTCCTATGCAGCAATATTTATGTAAATCTCTTGAAAGCTACAATAATAAATATCACTAGAATAGTAGGAATGTTCCCAGCAATTGAAAAATGAGTTTTACCAGTCTTAGCTGTGAGAAAAAAATGAAAAAATATTAACATACATGCGTTTGTACTGGAGTAAATGCAGAGGAGATTCAACATGTATTTTGCTCGGATGGAAATTTGGAAAACTGCAAAACTCGACAGTTACAATTCTGGTCTGTGTCCAGGTGGATGTTGTCTGCTCATCGCGTGTTGACGGATCCGATATAGGGTGCAAACAGCTAAATCTCATTGCGGTGCTGCCCACTGACTGCGAGCTCGGATCAGTCCCGATCTGACCGTCGGGGTGCTCACTGTGAATTC